>NW_007251466.1:0-5048 GCF_000164805.1 Carlito syrichta | reverse complement strand
CTACACGGCCTCTTGCTATGGGAGAAAAACGAATCTGGTTTACACGAGTCCTCAAATCCCAAAAACCTACCTGGAGTCTTACTAAGGGAGAAAAAAGTATCAGGGATTTGAACATGAATCTGGGGAATGGGAGTCCTCATATATAGGAAACTTCACAGCCTCTTGCTAAGGATTAATAAGGAATCTGAGTAACACATGTCCTCAATACTAAAAAGCTACAGGGCGTCTTTCTAAAGGCTAAAAAAATCAGGGTTTCGAGGCAGGAATCTGGGTAATGGGAGTCTTTATATACAGGAAACTACACTGCCTCCTGCTAAAGAAGAATAAGGAATCTGGTTTTCACGAGTCCTCAATGCCAAAAATCTACTGGACGTCTTGCTAAGGGCTAAACAAGAATCAGGATTTCAAAGCAGGTATCTGGGGAATGGGAGTCCTCATATACATGAAAATACAAGGGCTCTTGCTATGGAAGAATAAAGTATCTGGGTTACATGAGTCCACAAATCCTATAAACTTCAGGGCGTCTTGCTAAGGCCTACAACTCCGTGCTTCGACGTCCTCAAATTTTTCAGAGCCATTTCCTATGTGGATATTATGAAACAGTCATTCCAGAAGTCGAGTAACATTCTGGTCCTCTCAATAATTTAAACGAAAATATAGCACTACAAGTCCATTTAGATTCTGAATCCTCTAACGCCAAATTCCAGGACAAAAGTACTCATCTCGGGTTTTTTGCATGTAAGCCCTAAGTTCAGGGTTACCTAATACTCCAGAAAATTCTGGTAGATCAGCTATTCGGAATTAGGACCTTGGGTTTAGATGTTGCACCATGCTTAGAAGGTATTTTTGGGAGGTCATGAGGGTCTTGGTTTCCACGTCCACATGAACATTCTGGAGTCTTTCTATTTGGAGCCACGGGTCTCGACTTCCAGGGCACTGGGAAACATCTGGTTGTATTGCTGAGATCGAAACAGGAATCTGAGACACTATGTCCCTAGAAAGCTTCTCCACATGTTACCAATGTGGAACAAGAAAAATCAGTTTACATGTGACCATCAATCTTCTAGGCAGTTGCTAATTTTTTCCTGCTTTAAGGAAGTTCACATAACTAAAAGCCTATGGGATTATTCTAAATGCTAATCAGGCATTTGCGTGACCCAGTCCCCAGATTTTTCAGAGCTAATTCCTATATCTGTACCACAAATCTGTCATTACCAATCACAGGGATCCAGCTGCTCCTCTTCTTAGTTGTAATAGAGAATCTGGTCTTCTGCTTGGCTTTTTTTGCAGGAGGCTGTAAAGCCAGATTCGACAACCCAGTAAATCATCTCACCATTTTTAGTGTAATATCAGGTTTACCTCCTAATCCAGAAACTACTGCTGGATTTTTAGATTGATTTCTAAATTTGGGATTAGGAATTCTCACATATTTAGGACGTATTCTTAAAGGGGATTCAGCAATCCTGGATTCCACGACCCTTCTGACCTTTTGGACGAATCAATATTGGTATATAAGAGTTTTTACTTCCACATCGTCATTTAACGTCTGGGAGTCTTACTGAGAACAAAAAGAATCTGCGTTACATGGGTCGCCAATCCAAGAAATCTACATGGCCACATTATAAGGGCTAATCTGGAATCTGTGCTTCTAATTTCCCACATTATTTACTGCTACATGCCTCTTGGATATGTCAATTGTGTCATTATACATTCTGAGCAACTTTCTGGTCTTCTTGGTTGTTGTAACAGAGAATGTGGACTTACAATTCCATTGGGTTCCTCCGGACAACTAAGGGCAGATTTCAGGACCCAAAGATTCTTATCGCCGTATAATAGGTAACTCTCATCTTAAGATGAACCTTGTAATCCTATTACTTCCGTTTGTCCTTCAATTCAGATAGGGGCCTGTGTTTTGAGGTTGCCAAATAGTTATTAGGTACTTTGAAGGGTAATCAGGGTTCATGAATTCCACGCCCTTGGAACCTTCTGGGCATCTGCCCATTTGTATACAGAGTTTTGGGATCCATATCACGAGGGAAAATCATGGCATCTAGCTGAGAATGTAAAGGAAATCCTGTTCTAGGAGTCCTCATTCGCCAGAATCTAAAGGGCTCCTCATAAGGTTTAATCAGCAATCTGGGCTTCAACGTCTCACATTTTTCAGAGCTACTTGCTCCGTGGATACCCTAAACCTGTCATTAGAGATCCCCAGGAATTTTGTGGTCCTCTTGATAGTTGTAATCGAGGATCTGGCCCTACAAATCCTTTTGTGTCCTAGGAACATTAACGAACATAATCAGGTAACCCGGGAATCAAATGGCATATGGGTACAAAATCCCTCGATTCAGGTTACCTCAAACTACAGAAATTTATTCTGGTCGGACTGGTGGGAATTGAATATTGGGTTTAGAAGAATCCACATTTGGGGCTGGTCCTGTTAATGGGAACCAAGATTCTTTGATTCCAGTTCCCAAGAAACATATGGGAGTCTTTCTATTGATATAGAAACAACTGGAATTCTAGGTCGCCAGGAAATGTCTCATCCCTTGCTGAGAATGAAGCAGGATTCTGCATAATGGGCGACCTCATATACAGTAAAACATGGCATATTGCTAAGGAAGAATGAGGAATTTTCGTTGCACTAGTCCTCATTCTGAAAAATCCACAGGTCATGTTACTAAGAGGTAACCAAGAATCCGGTTTTTGAAGTAGGAATCTGAGTATGGGAATACTAATATACAGGAAACTGCACTGTCTATTGCTAAGGAAGAATAAGGAATATGGTCACAGCTGTCCTCAATCACAAAAAAATTCAGGGCATCTTGCTAGGGGCTAAATACGAATCAGGGTTTTTGATTCATGAATCTGGGAAAATGGAGTCCTCATTCACAGGTAATTACCGGCCTTTTGCTAAGAAAGAATAAGGAATCTGGGTTACACGTGTTCTCAATCCACAAAAAACTACAGGGTGCCTTGGTAAGGGCTAAACAAGATTCAGGGATTCGAAGCAGGAATGTGGCAAACAGTCCTCATTACAGGAAATCTCTTGGCTTCTTGATAAGAAAAAATAAGGAATGTGTTTTACAGGGTTCCTCAATCACAAAATCTACATGGCGTCTTGCTAAGGGCTAAACAAGGATCAGGGTTCCAAACAGGAATCTGGGTAAAGGGAGTTCTCATATACAGGACACTAAACGGCCTCTAGTGAATGAAGAATAAGGAATCTGTGTTATATGAGTCCTCAATACGAAAAAATTCTCAGGGCATCTTGCTACGGGACAAACAAGAATCAGGGCTTCGAACTCCCCACATGTTGTGAAGCTATTTAGCATGTGGATACTACGAATCAGTCAATTCAAGACTTCAGCAACATTCTGATCCCCTTGATAGTTGTAAATGGGGATCTGGTTCCACCAGTCCGTTAGGTTCCTCAGGTCAAATAAGGCCAGATTACAAGACCAAAAGGATCATATTGCCATATTGGATGTACCTCTGATCTTAAGATGAACCTTGGACGTCCTAAACTTCCGTTTGTCTTTTGATCTTGAGAAGGGCCGAGGGTTTTGCAGTTCCCAAATGTTTAGCAAATACTTTTAATGGTAACCAGGAATCACGAATTCATCATCCCTAGGATAAATCTGGGCATCTGTCTTTTTGGATACACTCTTTTGTAATATACTTCGACAGGGAAATTCAGGGCATCTTTCTGAGAACGAAAATGGAATCCGGGTTCTTGAAGTTCTCATTCGCAGAAGTCTACAGTGCCGCTTGATAAGGTTTAATTAAGAATCTGGTCTTCTAGGTTCCCACATTGTTAGGTTGTCTTGTACAAGGGAAACAGGAATCTTGGATTACAATTCCCCAAGAAACTTCTGGGAATCTTACTATTGTTATCCAAACAAATTGAATTCTACTCACCAGGAAATGTCTCGGTATCTTCATGAGAATGAAGCAGGAATCTGGGTAATGGCAGTCTTCATATACAGGAAACTTCACTGCCTCTTGCTAAGGATGAATAAGAAATCTGGGTTATATGAGTCATCAATCCCAAAAATCGACAGGCCATCTTCCTAAGGGCTGAAAAAGAATCAGGGCTTTGAGCACACTTCATGTTTTAGAGGTATTTCTTATGTGGATATTATGAATCAATCATTCCTGGACTCCAGCAACTCTCTGGTACTCTTGATAGTTGTGAACGAGAATCTGGCATTACAAGTCCATTGAGATACTTGGAACCTCTGATGCCAGATTCCAGGACACAAGTAATCCTCTCGGATTTTTTGAACGTATGCCCTGACTTCAGTGTTACCTCATACTCCAGAAACTTCATTGCCCCCGCTGTCTGGAATTAGGAATTTGTGTATAGGTGTTCAAATTTTTAGGAGGAATTTTGGGGAGGTAACCAGGAATCTTAGAATCCACATCCCCAGGCATATTCTTGTCATCTTTCTATGGGTACACAAGAGTCTGGACTTCCAGGTCAACAGGAAACATCTCGTCGTTTTTCTTAGAACGAAATAGGAATCTGGGTCAGTGTGTCCCTTGAAAGTTTCAACACGTGTTACTAAAGAAGAACCAAGGAATTCGGTTTCCATGTAACTTGCAAGCATCTGGCGAATTGCTAACTTATCCCTGACTTAAGACAGTGCTCATGCATAGGAATCGACAGGGAATTTAGCTCAAAGCTAATCTGGAATCTGTGAGACCTGCTCCCCATATTTTTTGGACCAACGTCCTATATGCATACCACAAATCGGGCATTGCCGATCCCCAGAATCGTGCTGCGTCTCCTGATAGTTGTAACTGAGAATCTGGCCTACTGGTCCGTTTGTGTCTCAGGGTTCTGAAGGCCAGATTCCACAATCAAAGGATCATCTTGCCATGTGGTAATGTGACCAGTGGCTTCAGGTTTACCTCGTAGTCCAGAAACTACAACAGGACATTCGTTTTGGTATTCAGAATATGGAATTACGGGTTCCCACATATTTAGGACATATTCTTAATGGGAAACCAGCATCATGGATGTCTTGTTAAGGGGAATCTGGTAA
>NW_007251465.1:0-10109 GCF_000164805.1 Carlito syrichta | reverse complement strand
TCCTCAATTCCTATCAGGTACAGGGCGTCTTGTTAAGGCTTACAAGACACCGGGCTTCAACTTCCCCATATTTTTCAGAACTGTTTCCTATGTGGATATTATGAATCAGTCATTCCAGAAATCCAGCAACATTCTGGTCCTCTCGATAGTTTAAAAGAAAATATGGCACTACAAGTCCATTTAGATTCTGGATCCTCTAACCCCAAATTCCAGGACACAAATAATCACCTCGGTTTGTTTGAATGTAAGCCCTGTGTTCAGGGTTACCTCCTATTCCAGAAACTTCTGAGAGTTCAGATATTCGGAATTAGGACCTTGGGTTTAGATGTTGCACAATGTTTAGAAGGTATATTTGGAAGGGCACAAGGGTCTTTGTTTTCAAGTCCACTGGAACATTCTGGAGTGTTTCCATTGGGAGCCATGGTTGTGGACTTCCTCGGAGCTTGGAAGCATCTGGTCGTATTGCTGAGAATGAAACAGGTATCTTAGACACTATGTCCCTAAAAGGTTCCTACTCATGTTACCAATGTGGAACAAGGAAAATCAGTTTCCAAGTGACCAGCAAACTACTGGGCAGTTGCTAATTTTTCCCTGGCTTAAGGAAGTTCTCATACCTAGAAGCCTACAGGATTTTTCTAAATCCTAATCAGCAATTTGGGAGTCCCAGTCCCCACATTTTTCAGAGCCTATTCCTATATCCGTACCATAAACCTGTCATTACCAATCACCAGGAACCAGCTGCTCCTTTTCTTAGTTGTAATAGAGACTCTGGACTTCTGCTTGGCTTTTTTTTGCAGGAGGCTGTAAGGCCAGATTCCCCAACAGAATGAATCATCTCGCCATTTCTTAGTGTAATTTTCTGGCTTCAGGTTTACCTCCTAATCCAGAAACTACTGCTGGAATTTTAGATTGATTTTGAAAACTTGGTTAGGAGTTCCCACATATTTAGGATGTATTCTTATAGGAGATCCAGCAATCTTGGATTCCAGGGCCCTCCTGATCTTTTGGGCGAATGAATATTGGTATATAAGAGTTTTTACTTCCACATCGCCCGGTAAAGTCCGGGAGTCTTACTGAGAACAAAAAGAATCTGAGTTACATGAGTCGCCAATCCAAGAAGTCTACATGAACACATTATAAGGGCTAATCTGGAATCTGGGATTCTAATTCCCCATATTATTTAATGCTACATGCCTCTTTGATAGGGCAATTTTTTTCATTACAGATTCTCAACAAGCTTCTGGTCTTCTTGATAGTTGTAATCGAGAATGTGGGCCTACAAGTCCATTGGGTTACTCAGGACAACAAAGGGCAGATTCCAGGACACAAAGAATCTTATCACCATATTTGTACTTAACTGTCATCTTAAGGTGTACCTTGTAATCCAACAACTTCTGTTTGTCCTTCAATTTGGATATGGGCCTGGTGTTTTGAGGTTGCCAAATATTTATTAGGTACTTTTAAGAGTAATCAGGATTTATGGATTCCACGCCCTTGGAAACTTCTGGGCATCTGCCTTTTTGTATACAGAGTTTTGGGATCCACATCAGGTGGGAAAATCAGGGCATCTTGCTGAGAACAAAAGGGTAATCCGGTTCTAGGAGTTCTCATTCGTTGGAATCTACATGGCTTCTTCATAAGGTTTAATCATCATTCAGGGCTTCTAGGTCCCTATATTTTTCAGAGTTACTTGCTCCGTGGATACCCTAAATCTGTCATTAGAGATCCCCAGGAACATTCTGGTCCTCTTGATAGTTGTAATCGAGGTTCTGGCCCTACAAATCCTTTTGTGTTCTAGGAACAACTAGGAATATAATCAGGTACCCCAAGGATCAAATGGCATATTGGTACAAAATCCCTCGATTCAGGTTACCTCATATTACAGAAATTTCTTGTGGTTGTGCTGGTGGTAATTGGGACATTGTGTTTAGAAGATTCTACATTTTGGTGTGGTCTTGCTAAGGGGAACCAGGAACTTTTATTTCCAGTTCCCCAAGAACCTTATGGGAGTCTTCCTCCTGATATCCAAACAACTGGAATTCTAGGTCACCAGGAAATGTCTCAGTGCCTTGCTGAGAATGAAGCAGTAATTTGGGTAATGGGAGTCCTCATATACAGGAAACTGCACTGCCTATTTCTAAGGAAGAATAAGGAATATGATTACACGTGTCCTCAATCACAAAAAAATTCAGGGCGTCTTGCTAAGGTCTAAACACGAATCAGGGTTTTTGATGCATGAATCTGGGGTAAGGGCGTCCTCATATACAGGCAATTACACAGCCTTTTGCTAAGAAAGAATAAGGAATCTGGGTTACACGTGTTTTCAATCCCCAAAACCATACTGGGTGCCTTGCAAGGGATAAACAAGATTCAGGGATTTGAAGCAGGAATGTGGCTAATAGTCCTCATTACAGGAAACTTCACGGCCTCCTGCTAAGGAAAAAAAAAAGGGATCTGTTTTAAACGACTCCTCAATCACAAAATCTAAATGTCGTCTTGCTAAGGGCTATACAAGAATCAGGTTTTCAAAATAAGAATCTGAGGAAAGTGAATCCTCATATACAGGACACTACACAGCCTCTAGTGAAGGAAGAATAAGGAATCTTTGTTACACGAGTCCTCAATACGAAAAAATTCTCAGGGCGTCTTGCTACGGGACAAACAAGAATCAGGGCTTTGAACTCCACTCATGTTGTGAGGCTATTTAGCTTGTGGATATTACAAATCAGTCAATTCAGGACTCCAGCAACATTCTGGACCCCTTGAAAGTTGTAAACGGGTATCTGGCCCTACAAGTGTGTTAGGTTGCTCAGGACCAATAAGACCACATTACAGGACCAAAAGGATCATATTGCCATATTTGGATGTACGTCTGATCTTAAGATGAAACTTGTAAGTCTTAAACTTCCGTTTGTCCTATTATTTTGATAAGGGCCAAGGGTTTTGCAGTTCCCAAATGTTTAGTAAGTATTTTTAAAAGCAACCAGGAATCATGGATTCCTCATCCCTAGGACCCTTCTGGGCATCTGTCTTTTTGGATACAGGGATTTGTAATCCACATCGACAGGAAACATCAGGGCATCTCGCTGAGAACGAAAAGGGAATCCGGGTTCTTGGAGTTCTCATTCGCATAAGTCTACAGGCCCTCTTGATAAGGTTTAATCAGGAAGCTGGGCTTCTAGGTCCCCACATTGTTAGGGTGTCTTGTACAAAGGGAACCAGGAATCTTGGATACCAATTCCCCAAGAAACTTCTGGGATTCTAACTATTGTTATCCTAACAACTTGAATTCTACATCACCAGAAATGTCTCAGGTCTTGCTGAGAAGGAAGCAGGAATCTGGGTGATGGCACTCCTCACATACTGAAACTGCACTGCCTTTTGCTAAAAATGAATTAGAAATCTGAGTTACATGAGTCATCAATCCCGAAAATCGACAGGGCATCTTGCTAAGGGCTAAACCAGAATCAGGGCTTTGAGCACCCTTCATGATTTAGACTTATTTCTTAAGTGGATATTATGAATCAATCATTCCTGGACTCCAGGAACACTCTGGCACTCTTGATAGTAGTGAACCAGAATCTGGCACTACAAGTTCATTTAGATACTTGGAACCTCTGATGCCAGATTCCAGGACAAGAGTAATCCTCTCAGATTTTATGTATGTAAGCCCTGACTTCAGTGTTACCTCATACTCCAGGAACTTCAGTGGCTCTGCTGTTTGGAATTAGTACTTTGAGTTTAGGTGTTCAAATTTTTAAGAGGTATTTTTTGGAGGGAAGCAGGAATCTTAGAATCCACGTCCCCGGGCATATTTTTGTCATCTTTCTATGGAGTTACAGATCAACAGGAAGCATCTCGTCTTTTTGCTGAGAAAGAAATAGGAATCTGGGTCACTGTGTCTCTTGAAAGTTTCTATACGTTTTACTAAAAAGGAACCAGGATACTCGGTTTCCATGTAACTTGCAAACATTTGGCCAATTGCTAACCAATCCCTGGCTTAAGACAGTGCTCATACTTAGGAATCGACAGGGACTTTAGCTAAATGCTAATCTGGAATCTGGGAGTCCTGGTCCCCATATTATACAGAGCAACGTCCTATATGCATACCACAAATCGGGCATTACCAATCCCTAGGAACGTGCTGCGCCTCTTGATAGTTGTAACTGAGAATTCCGCCTACAAGTCAGTTTGTTTCACAGGGTTCTGAAAGGCCAGATTCCACAATCAAAGGATCGTCTTGCCATTTAATCTGACCACTGGTTCAGGTTTACCTCGTAGTCTAGAAAATACTGCTGGACATTCGTTTTGGTATTCAGAATATAGGATTAGGGGCTTCTACATATTTAGGATGTATTCTTAAGGTGGAACAAGGAATCTTGGATTCCAGGTCGCTGGGAAAATTCTTGCCCTATGAGTATTGATATGTAAGAGTTTGGACATCCACAACACCAGAAAACGTCCGGGTGTGATTCTGATAACAAAAAAGGAATCTGGGTTACAGGAGGCCTCACCTATTAATTCTACAGTACTCCATTATAAGGGCTTTTCTGGAATCTGGGCTTCTAGTTCTCCAAATTCTTTGGAGCAACTTGCCACTTGGAAAGGACAAGTGTCATTATAGATTCCCAGCAGCCTTCTTGTTTCTTGATTGTTATAACCAAGAACCAGTCTCTGCAATTCAGTTGATTTACTTGGGGCAACTAAACCAGATTCCAGGACTGAATCATCTCGCCATATTTGTGTGTAACACTTGTCTTAAGGTGTACCCTGTAATCCTACAACTTCGTTTGTGCATCTATTTGATATGGGTTGGGGCTTTTGAGGTTGCTAAGCATGTAATACATATTTTCAAAGGTAACCAGGAATCACGGATTCCACGTCCCTGGGAAAAAATTGGGCATTTGTCCATTTGCATACAGAATTTTGGAGTCCATATCGCCAGGGAAAATCAGGGCATCTTGCTGATACTGAGAAGATAATCCGGGTTCAGGGAGTCCTCAATCATTAAAATCTATATGCCGTTTTGATAAGTTGAATGAGGAATTTGGGCTTGTAGGTCCCTACATTTTTCAGAGCTACTTGCTGGGTGGATACCTGAAATCTCTAATTACAGATCCAAGGTGATTCCGGTCCTCTAGATATTTGTAATCGAGCATCTGGACCTACACTTTCTTTTGTTTCTTAAGAACATCTTTGGCCATAATCCAGTTCCCCAGGAATCAATTGGCATTTTGCAACAAAATCCCTCGCTTCGGGTTACCTGAAAATACAGAAATTTCTTGTGGTCAGGCTGGTGGGTATTGGGATATTGGGTTCAGTATATTTCCACATTTTTTACGATGTGTTGTTAAGGGGAGTCTGGTAACTTGGATTACAGTTCCCAGGTACTATATGGGAGTTTTCTATTGGTATCCAAACAACTGGAATTCTACGTTCATGAGGAAATATCTCTGGTATTGCTGAGAATGGAGCAGGAATCTGCGTAAAGGGAGTGGTCATATACGGGAAACTACATGGCCTCTTACTAAGAGAGAAAAAGGTATCTGGGTTACATGAGTCCTCAAATCCCAAAAACCTACAGGGATTCATACTGAGGGACAAAAAGTATCAGGGATTTGAAGCATGAATCTGGGGAATGGGAGTCTTCATATATAGGAAACTTCACAGCCTCTTGCTAAGGATGAAAAAGGAATCTGAGTAACACATGTCTGCATTACTAAAAAGTTACACAGTGTCTTTCTAAGGGCTAAAAACGAATCAGGATTTTGAAGCAGGAATCTGGGTAATGGGAGTCTTTATATACAGGAAACTACACAGACTCTTGCTAAAAAAGAATAAGGAATCTTGTTTTCACGAGTCCTCATTGCCAAAAATCTACTGGGCATCTTGCTAAGGGCTAAACAAGAATGAGAATTTCGAAGCAGGAATCTGGGAAATGGGAGTCCTTATATACAGGACACTACACGGAGCCTTTTTAAGGAAGAATAAAGAATCTGGGTTACAAGAATCCTCAATACTATAAAGTACAGGTCGTCTTGTTAAGGACTACAAGACTCTGGGCTTTGATGTCCCCATATTTTTCAGAGCTGTTTTCTATGTGGATATTATGAATCAGTCATTCCAGAAGTACAGCACGGTTCTGGTTCTCTCAATAGTTGAAATGAAAATATGGCACTACAAGTCCATATAGATTCTGGATCCTCTAACGCCAAATTCCAGGACACATGCAATCATCTCGGGTTTTTTGAATGTAAGCCCTGAGTTCAGGGTTATCTCGTACTCCAAAAAATTCTGGTAGTTCAGATATTCGGAATTAGGACCTTGGGTTTAGGTTTTGCACCATGTTTAGAAGGTATTTTTGGGAGGGCACGACGGTCTTGGTTTCCAAGTCCACCGGAACATTCTGGAGTCTTTCTTTTGGGAGCCACGGGTCAGGACTTCCAGGGCACTGGGAAACATCTGGCCATATTGTTGAGAACGGAACAGGAATCTGAGACACTATGTCCCAAAAAACTTCTACTCATGTTACCAATGTGTAACAAGAAATATCAGTATCCATGTGACCAGCAAACTTCTGGGCAGTTGCTAGTTTTTCCCTGGCTTAAGGAAGTTCTCATAACTAGAAGCCTATAGGATTTTTCTAAATGCTAATCAGGAATTTGGGAGTCCCAGTCCCCACATTTTTCAGAACTAATTCCTATATTCGTACCACAAATCTGTCATTACCAATCACCAGGAAGCAGCTGCTCCTCTTCTTAGTTGTAATAGAGAATCTGGCCTTCTTCTTGGCTTTTTTTGCAGAAGGCTGTAAGGCCAGATTCCACAACTCAATGAATCATCTCGCCATTTTTAGTGTAATTTCTGGCTTCAGGTTTACCTCCTAATCCAAAAACTACTGCTGGAATTTTATTTTGATTTCGTAACTTGGGATTAGGAGGTCCCACATATTTAGGACGTATTCTTAAAGAGGATCCAGCAATCTTGGATTCCAAGGCCCTCCTGACCTTTTGGGCGAATGAATATTGGTATATAAGAGTTTTTACTTCCACATCGCCAGGTAACGTCCAGGAGTCTTACTGAGAATGAAAAGAATCTGGTTTACATGTGTCACCAATCCAAGAAGTCTACATGGACACATTATAAGGGCTAATGTGGAATCATGGCTTTTAAATCCCCACACTATTTAGAACCCTACTGAGCATCAATCTTTTTGGATACAGGGATTTGTAATACACATAGACAGGAGAAATTAGGGCATCTTGCTGAGAACAAGAAGGGAATCCGGGTTCTTGGAGTTATTCGCATAATTCTACAGGGCCTCTTGATAAGGTTTAATCAGGAAGCTGGGCTTCTAGGTCCCCACATTGCTAGGGTGTCTTGTTCAAGGGAACCAGTAATCTTGGATCCCTATTCCCCAAGAAACTTGTGGGATTCTTACTACTGTTATTCTAACAACTTGATTTCTACATCACCAGGAAATGTCTCAGGGTATTGCTGAGAATAAAGCAAAATCTGGGTAATGGCAGTCCTCACATACTGGAAACTGCACTGCCTCTTGCTAAGGATTAATAAGAAATCTGAGTTAGTTAAGTCATCAATCCCGAAAATCAACAGGGCGTCTTGCTATGGGCTAAACAAGAATCAGGGCTTTGAGCATCCTTCATGTTTTAGAGTTATTTCTTATGTGGATATTATGAATCAATCATTCCTGGACTCCAGCAACACTCTGGTACTCTTGATAGTTGTGAACCAGAATCTCGCACTACAAGTCCATTTAGATACTCGGAACCTCTGATGCCAGATTCCAGGACACAAGTAATCCCCTCAGATATTTTGTATGTAAGCCCTGATTTCAGTGTTACCTCGTACTCCAGGAACTTCAGTGGCTCCGCTGTTGGGAATTAGGACTTTGAGTTTAGGTGTTCAAATTTTTAGGAGGTATTTTTTGGAAGGAACCAGGAATCTTAGAATCCACGTCTCCAGGCATATTCTTGTCTTCTTTCTATGGACTTACAGGTCAACAGGAAACATCTCGTCATTTTACTGAGAATGAAATAGGAATCTGGGTCACTGTGTCCCTTGAAAGTTTCTACACGTTTTATGAAAAAGGAACCAGGATACTGGATTTCCATGTAACTTGCAAACATGTGACCAACTGCTAACTTATCCCTGGCTTAAGAGAGTGCTCATACTTATGAATCGACAGGGACTTTAGCTAAATGCTAATCTGGAATCTGGGAGTCCTGGTCCCAATATTATTCAGAGCAACGTCCTATATGCATACCACAAATCGGGCATTACCGATCCCCAGGAATGTGCTGCGCCTCTTGATAGTTGTAACTGAGAATCCCGCATACAAGTCTCTTTGTTTCACAGGATCCTGAAAGACCAGATTCCACAATCCAAGGATCTTCTTGCCATTTGTTAATCTGACCACTGGTTCGGGTTTACCTCGTAGTCTAGAAAATACTGCTGAACATTCGTTTTGGTATTCAGAATATCTGATTAGGGGTTCCCATATATTTAGGATGTATTCTTAAGGGGGAACCAGGAATCTTGAATTCCAGGTCTCTGAGAAAATTCTTGCCCTATGAGTATTGGTATGTAAGAGTTTGGACATCCACATCACCAGAAAACATCCGGGTGTCTTTCTGATAATAAAAAAGGAATCTGGGTTACAGGAGGCTTCAATCCATGCATTCTACAGTGCTCCATTATAAGGGGTTTTCTGGAATTTGGGCTTCTAGTTCTCCAAATTCTTCAGAGCAACTTGCCACTTGGAAAGGACAAGTGTCATTATAGATTCCCAGCAGCGGTCTTGTTTCTTGATTGTTATAACCAAGAACCAGTCTCTGCAATTCAGTTGGTTTACTCGGAACAATTAAACCAGATTCCAGAATTGAATCTTCTCACCATATTTGTGTGTAACACTTGTCTTAAGATGTACCCTGTAATCCTACATCTCTGGTCCTCTTGATAGTTGTAGTCGAGGATCTGTCCCTACAAATCCTTTTGTGTCCTAGGAACATCTACGAACATAATATGGTACCCCGAGTAATCAAATGGCATATGATACAAATCCCTCGATCAGGTACTCAAACTACAGAAATTCCTTGTGATCGGACTGGTGGGAATTGGGACATTGGGTTTAGAACATTACACATTTAGGGGTGCTCTTGTTAATTGGAATCAGTAATCTTGGATTCCAATTTCCCAGAAGCTTATGGGAGTCTTTCTCTTGATATCGAAACAACTGGAATTCTAGGTAACAAGGAAATGTCACAGTGCCTTGCTGAGAATGAAGCAGGATTGTGGGTAATAGGTGTCCTCATATACAGGAAAACACAGCCTGTTGCTAAGGAAGAATGGGGAATTTTGGTTGCACTAGTCCTCAATCCCAAAAATCAACTGGGCGTCTTATTAAGAGGGAACCAAGAATCCGGTTTTTGAAGTAGGAATCTGGGTAATGGGAGTACTCACATACAGGAAATTGCTCTGCCTATTGCTAAGGACGAATAAGGAATATGGTTACACATATCCTCAATCGCAAAAAATTCAGGGCATCCTGCTAAGGGCTAAACAAGAATCAGGGTTTTTGATGCGTGAATCTGGGGAAATGGAATTTTCAAACACAGGCAATTACACAGCCTTATGCTAAGAAAGAATAAGGAATCTGGATTACACGTGTTATCAACTCCCAAAAAACTACAGGGTTCCTTGCTAAGGGCTAAACAAGATTCAGGGATTCGAAGCAGGAATGTGGCTAACAGTCCTCATTACAGGAAACTTCTTGGTCGCTTGCTAAGGAAAAATAAGGAATGTGTTTTACACAGTTCCTCAATCACAAAGTCTACATGGCATCTTGCTAAGGGCTAAACAAGAATCAGGGTTCAAAACAGGAATCTGGGAAAAAGGGAGTCCTCATATACAAAACACTAAACGGCCTCTAGCATAGAAAGAATAAGGAATCTGTGTTACTTGAGTCCTCAATCCGAAAAAATTCTCAGGGCGTCTTGCTACGGGACAAACAAGTTTCAGGGCTTCGAAATCCCCTCATGCTGTGAAGCTATTTAGCATGTGGATACTACGAATTAGTCAATTCAGGA
>NW_007251464.1:58392-60040 GCF_000164805.1 Carlito syrichta | reverse complement strand
CGTCATTGTACACCTAACCCTTAACTGTACCCCACAAAACCATAATAAAAAATACTGATTAATGAAAAAAAAAATCTACTGTGATTATATACATTATATGTGTATATTTAATTAATGTATATTTTATATTTATAACATATTTATATAATATAAACATACATTTGCAATATATAATTATATATTAAATTATATATACTTTATATAAACATATAATATATGCTATATATAATTATATATTAAATTATATTATTATGGAAATATTATTAAATTATATATAATTTATATAAGTATATATATAAAATCACATTAGCTTTTTTTTTTTTTGAGTTGGAGTCTCACTCTGTTGCCCAGACTGGAGTGTAGTGGCCGCTCCCGGCCACCGCAGCCTCAACCTGCTGGGCTCTGGCGATCCTTCCACCTTAGCCTTCCAAGTAGCTGGAATTACAGGCATGCACTACCACGCCCGGCTGATTTTTTGATTTATTGTAGAGATGAGGTCTCACTGCCCAGGCGGGTCTCGAACCCGCGGGCTCAGGCAATCCACTTACCTCAGCCTCCCAACGGCGTGGGATTACAGGCTGAGCCACCGAGCCCAACTCACATTAGCTTTTAAAATAAACTGCATTCATTTGCAAAGGCCAACTGAGTATAAGGAAACAGGTTTACTTTAAGGAGTCATAATAAGACAGCAAGTAACTCCGTGTGGTTTAGTTTTTTTTCCCTAACTTATCACTGATATTTATTTATTTTAGTAATTGTGCAGGTCCCATTAGTATAGTATCATAAGGAGCAAAGAAGGAGACAGTTGAAATTAACAAGGGAAAAGGTTAGCCCATAAAGATAAATAGAAACTTTGTGAGGTTTTTAAAAATATCTTTTTGAAACAACTTTTGAGATTCCCGAATACTTGCTAATATTAATTGAGACTATGAGAGTACTTAGAAATATACATGGGAATTTGTGAGTTATAAAATATGATTCTGAGGTTCTTTGACTTCTATACTATACTTGCTAAAATAAAATGAAACTATTTAGAAATAGACTTTTTTTTCTGATGAAGATAGAGTAGCAGGAAGTACACTTACCTTTTTTTATTATAAAGATATGGGGTACAATTCAGGGTTAGGTATACAAACATTGATTATGCAGGTACCCTTGTTGATGAGGTATGCCCCTCCCTCCCCAGCAGTTTCCCTCAACTTCCAATTCCACTCCCCACTCCCCTGACAATTTCCTATTACTGCCAAACACTTTCTTATAGTATTATAATTGTTCAAAGTTCGCTTATGAATGAGAACATATGGTACTCTGTTCTTTGTTTCTGTGATAGATCACAGAGTAGGGTCGACTCCAAATTCATCCAAGTTGCTTAAAGTTCATATATTTGTCCTTCATTATGGCTGCATAATATTCCATTATGCATATGTACCACATTTTCTTTAACCAGTCCAGCTTCCATGGGCAACATGGTTGGTTCAATGTTTTCACTATTGTGAATAGAGCTGCAACAAACATACGTGTGCAGGCATCTTTTTTGTAGAATGACTTGAGTTCCTCCGGGTATATTCCCAATAGGGGAAATGCTGGATCATACAGAAGGTCAATTTCTAGTTCTTTCAGAAATTGCCACACTGTCTTCCAAAGAGGT
>NW_007251464.1:50656-57831 GCF_000164805.1 Carlito syrichta | reverse complement strand
GGATTGGTTGCCAGTTTCAATTTCCATAAGGGGGTCTCCTGCATTTTCTAAGATGTATAGTTTGAGGCTTTATGTTTAGGTCTTTGATCCATTTAGATTGATTTTTGTGTATGGTGATAGCTAAGGGTCCTGTTTCAATCTTCTGCATGTGGTCAGCCAGTTTTCCCAGCATGATTTACTGAATAGG
The DNA here is from genome assembly GCF_000164805.1 of Carlito syrichta. Taxonomy (NCBI): domain Eukaryota; kingdom Metazoa; phylum Chordata; class Mammalia; order Primates; family Tarsiidae; genus Carlito; species Carlito syrichta. Next base: position 57,644 of record NW_007251464.1, on the reverse strand, counting down.
CTCTCCTCTCCCCAGTGGTTGTTGGTGGAGGCTTTGTGAAAGATGAGTTGGTTGAGAAACTGTGGCTTTGCTTCCAGAATCTCTATCCTGTTCTCTTGGTCCATGTGCCTGTTCTTGTACCAATACTAGGCTTTTTTGATTACTGTAGGCTTATAACAAAGTTTGAAGTCTGGAAGTGTGATATCTCCTGCTTTGTTTATTTTGCTAAAGATTATTTTGGCTATTCGTGGTCATTTATGTTTCCATATGAATTTCTGTATTGTCATTTCCAGGTCTGAGAAGAATGATGTTGATAACTTAATGGTATTGCATTGAATCTGTAGATTGCCTTTGGTAGGATGGACATTTTAACAATGTTCATTCTTCCTATCCATGAGCACTGAATATTTATCCATTTGTTTGTGTCTTCTTGGATTTCTTTGAGCAGTGTTTTGTAGTTCTCATTGTATAGGTCTTTCACTTCTCTGACTGGGAAGATGCGAGGCATTTCATTTTTTTGGTGGCTATTGTGAATGAGATTTTGCTTTTAATTTGGGTCTCTGCCTGCTTGTTGTTGGTGAATAGAAATGCAACTGCCTTTTGCACATTTATTTAGTGCCCTGAGACTTTGCCAAAGTTTGAGGGTTTTTATCTAAAAGGGATGCTGGATTTTATCAAAAACTTTTTCTGCATCTAATGAGATAATCATGTGGTTTTTGTTTTTATATCTGTTGATGTATTTAATGACATTTATCATCTTATGAATGTTGAATCAGCCCTGCATCCTGGGGTGAAACTTACTTGGTCGTAGTGGATGATTTTTGAGATGTGTTTTGGGATCTGATTTGCTAGAATCTTGTTGAGGATTTTTGCATCTATGTTCATAAGGAATACTGACCTGTAGTTGTCTTTTTTTGTTGGATCTTTACCTGGTTTGGGTATCAGTGTGATGTTTGCTTTGTAAAATGGCTTGGGGAGAATTCTATCTTTCTCAATGGCCTGGAATACTTTCAATAGGATTGGTATCAGCTCCTCCTTGTACATTTTGTAGAATTCTGCTGGAAACCCATCCAGGGCCAGGGCTTTTTTTTGGTAGGTAGTTTTTGTATGACAGAATCAATTTCCTGGGTTGTTATTGGTCTATTTAGTGTCTCAATGTCTTCTTGTTTCAACCTGGGGAGCTTGTGAGTTGTCAGAAAGTCCTCCATTTCACGTAGGTTATCAAGTTTGTTCCCATACAGGTGTACATAGTAATCTCTGATAATCTTTTGTATTTCTTTGGGGTCAGTTGTGATTTGATCTTTTGTATTTCTGATTGTGTTTATTTGGGCTTTTTTCTCTTTTTCTTGGTCATTCTGGCTAGGGGCCATCAATCTGTTAATTCTTTCAAAGAACCAACTTTTTGTTTTGTTGATGTTTTCTATGATATTTTTGTCTACTATGTCCTGTATTTGGGCTCTTATTTTTATGATTTGGATTCTTCTGCTAAAGTTGGGGTTTTGGTGGTCTTCTCTTTCCAGCTCCCTCAGGTGATTTGCTCACCTCTCAACTTCTGATCTTTCCATTTTCTTGATTTGTGCTCTTAGAGATATAAATTACCCTCTGAGAACTGTTTTCAGGGCATCCCAGATGTTTTAATAGGATGTTTCTTCATTTTAATTTGTTTCCAGGAATATTTCAATTTCTGCTTTGATTTCAGTGTTGACCCAGTAGTTGTTCAGCATAATGCTATTTAGTGTCCATGTCTTTGTGGGCTTTGGGGAAATGTTGTTGATGTTATTTATTTTTATTCAACTGTGGTCTGAGAATGTGCATGGCAAGATTCCAACCTTATGGAATTTGATTATGCTTGATTTATGGCCAAGGATGTGATCAATCTTGGAAGTGAGTAGACTGTATATTCTGTGGTTGTTGGGTGGAATAATCCGTAGATATCTATTAAGTCCATTTGGTCAAGTATCAAGTTTAGGTTCTGGATCTCCTTGTTGTTTTTTTGCCTCAATGATGTATCTAGGGCTGTCAGTGGTATTCAAGTCCCCTGCTATAATAGTGTTAGAGTCAATATCTTTTTTTAGTTTACTTAGTAGTTGCTTTATAAATGCTGGCGCTCCTGTGTTGGGTGCGTATATGTTTAGGATGGATATTTATTGTTGATGGATTGAACCTTTTATCATTATGTAGTGTCCTTTTACATCTTTTTAAGTTTTTGATAGCTTAAAGGTTGTTTTGTCTGATATTAAGATTGCAACTCCTGCCTTCTTTTGTGATTCATTTGCCTAGAAACTTTGTTTTCCAACCTTTAACTTTGAGGAATGTGTGCATTCCTTGAAGTGAGATGAGTCTTCTGGATGCAGCAAATAATTGGGTCATGCTTTCTTATCCAGTCCACCATTCTGTGTCTTTTCAGTGGTGCATTTAGTCCATTCACATTCAGTCTGATTATTGAAATATGATTGTTTATCCCTGACATGAGGTTTTTACAAAGTTTTTCCTTTGTTTGATTATTTTCTTTTGGCTCTGGAGTTAATGTATGTGTATGTTTTCAAGTTTCTTGTGGTGCTGTATTCTCTGCTGATTACCTGCTCTGATGTTCTCTTGGGAAGTATGTGGTCAATCTTTTTCTTCTTTCTTCTGTACTTAATACCTTTTTAAGTATCTCCTGTATAGCTGGTCTGGAAACTGCATCATCTCTTAGGGATTGGATGTCTAGGAAGGATTTTAATTCTCCATCACTGAGGAAGCTGAGCTTGGCTGGATAAGAAATTCTTGGTTTAAATTGCTAATCTTTGAGGGTTTTGAATATAGGGCTCCAGTCCCTTCTTGCTTGTAGTGTTTCTGCTAATAGGTCTGTTGCTATTTGATTGGTTTTCCCCAATATGTAGTCTGACCTTTCTCTCTTGTTGCCTTTAGGATTTTTTCTTTTGTGCCTACTTTGTGTAGGTGAATTACTATGTGTCTAGGGTCTGGTCTTCTCATTTGACATCTTGTGGGTGTTCTCTGTATCTCTTCTGCTTGGCTGTTCACACCTCTGGTGAGATGGGGAAAGTTTTCTTGGATTACTTCCTGTAATACTTGCTCCAGGTTGTTCTCCATTTCCCTTTCTTCTTCTGGGATACCAATCAGGCATAGCTTCAGTCTCTTGATATATTCACTCATCCTTGTAGGCTTTGCTCTTTCTTTCTGAGTCTTCTTTCTATGTTTTTTACAGATCGAGTTAATTCCATGTTCTGGACTTCAAGTTCTGAGATTCTTTCTTTAGCTAGATTAATTCTGCTTTCCATGCTTGTCATCTTGTTATTTATTTCCTGGATGAAATTCTTATTGCAAAAATCTCTGTTATAAGTTCTTTCAGTGTTGCATCTTATCTTTCTTGAGTCCTCTTCACCATTTCCAACCATTCCCCAATCTCTGTCATATTCTGGGGACAGTCTTCAGTGAATTCCATTGTTTGGGCACCAAGGTCTGATTTCAGGAGTTTTGCTTTTGGTACACTTGAAGTTGCCTGAGGTCTTCCTTTGGCTTTTCCTCATTTGTGACAGATCTCTTGTTTTTCTCTTTGGTTTTGTTATTTGGTGTCAGTGAGAGGCTTTCCCTTCTGATGTTTGCTAAGACCTCTATTCTTCCCTGATCTGTGCTCTGGATTTGTTCTATTTTGAAATGGAATGGTGGATGGGAGGCTTTGCTGTCTCTTGTAGTTTTCAAAATTAAAATAAAGTGTGGGATGGGGTGCTAGGAATCAGATACCATTTACATATTAAAATGTTCACTTATTGTGGTATGTGTTCCCTGAGACCCACTCCCCACAACCAAATTATATGATGATGCAAAGCATAAGCCAAATGCAAAAGCAATTAAACACATATACACACTCCAAAACAAACTGGAATAACAACAAAGCAGAACAAAACATTCAGCAAAAAAAGACCCCCCAAAAAACTAAACACACACACATGCCTAGCACAAGGTGAGTAGAGAAGAAAAACAGAAAGACCGAAGGAAAAAAAGGGGGCAGTTTCAGGTCAAACCCTCAAACATCTATTGACATAACTCTTAAACTATAAAAAATGAATATAAAAAAGACCCAGAAGAACAAAAGTAAAAAAATCAACAACCAAAACAAAATTGAAAGAAGAACACTCAATCATCCAATTTCAAAATAGGAAAAAAATGAAGCAAATCCAAAGGAAGACCTCAGGCAATTTCAAATATAAAACCCCTCAAATACCTAGGTATAGAAAGAACATACCTCAAAATAGTAAGTGCCATCTATGATAAACCCACAGCTAATATATTGCTAAATGGACAGAAGCTGGAAACATTTCCTCTGAAAACGGGAATAAGACAATGCTGCCCACTCTCAGCCCTAATATTCAGTATTGTGTTGGAAGTCCTAGCTCAGGCAATTAGACAAGAGAAGAAAATCAGGGGTATTCAAATAGGAAAAGAGGAAGTCAAGTTATCCCTCTTTGCTGATGATATGATCCTATAACTTGGAAATCCAAGAGAATCTGTCAAAAACTTGCTTGTACTGATAAAGGACTTCAGAAAAGTCTCAGGGTACAAAATAAATGTGCAAAAGACAGTTGCATTTCTATTCACCAACAACAACCAGGCAGAGATCCAAATTAAAAGCACAATCCCATTCACAATAGCCCCCAAAAAACTGAAATGCCTCGGCATCTTCCCAGCCAGAGAAGTGAAAGACCTATACAATGAGAACTACAAAACACTGCTCAAAGAAATCCAAGAAGACACAAACAAATGGATAAATATTCAGTGCTCATGGATAGGAAGAATGAACATTGTTAAAATGTCCATCCTACCAAAGGCAATCTACAGATTCAATGCAATACCATTAAGTTATCAACATCATTCTTCTCAGACCTGGAAATGACAATGCAGAAATTCATATGGAAACATAAATGACCACGAATAGCCAAAATAATCTTTAACAAAATAAACAAAGCAGGAGATATCACACTTCCAGACTTCAAACTTTACTATAAGTTTACAGTATTCAAAACAGCTTGGTATTGGTACAAGAACAGGCACATAGACCAAGAGAACAGGATAGAGATTCTGGAAGCAAAGCTTCAGTTTCTCAACCAACTTATCTTTGACAAAGCCTCCACCAACAACCACTGGGGAGAGGAGAGCCTATTCAGTAAATCATGCTGGGAAAACTGGCTGACCACATGCAGAAGATTGAAACAGGACCCTTAGCTATCACCATACACAAAAATCAATCTAAATGGATCAAAGACCTAAACATAAAGCCTCAAACTATACATCTTAGAAAATGCAGGAGACACCCTTATGGAAATTGAAACTGGCAACCAATTCCTATTCAGAACCCTAAAGGCCAATACCTTAAGAAATAAGAAAGACAAGTGGGACCTCATCAAACTAATGAGCTTCTGCAAAGTAAAAGAAACCATCAAGATGGCAGGGAGACAGCCCACAGAATGGGAAAAAATATTTGCCAACTGTATATCTGACAAAGGCCTAACATCTAGGATCTACAAGGAACTTAAACGCACCGAAAGGAAAAAAGCAGTCCCTTTAAAAAGTGGGCAAAAGACACAAATAGACACTTCTCAGAAGAAGGTATATGGGCAACCAACAGACAAATGAAAAAGTGCTCAGCCTCACTCATCATCAGAGAAATCCAAATCAAATCACATTGAGATACCACCTAATCCCTGTAAGAATGGCCATCATTAATAAAACAAGCAACAGCAGACACTGATTAGGCTGTGGAGAAAAAGGAACTTCTACACTGCTGGTGGGAATGCAAACTAGTGCAACCTCTTTGGAAGACAGTGTGGCAATTTCTGAAAGAACTAGAAATTGACCTTCCGTATGATCCAGCATTTCCCCTATTGGGAATATACCCGGAGAAACTCAAATCATTCTACAAAAAAGATGCCTGCACACGTATGTTTGTTGCAGCTCTATTCACAATAGTGAAAACATGGAACCAACCATGTTGCCCATCGAAGTTGGACTATTAAAGAAAATGTGGTACACAATGGAATATTGGACGGATTTGGAGTTGACTCTACTCTGTGATCTATCACAGAAACAGAGAACAGAGTACCATATGTTCTCACTCATAAGCAGACCTTGAACAATTATAATACTATAAGAGGGCATTTGGCAGTAGGGAGAAACTGTCAGAGGAGGTGGAGTGGGATTGGCAGTTGCAGGAAACTGCTACAGGAGGGAGGGGCATACCTCATCAACAAGGGTACCTGCATAATTAATGTTTGTATACCTAACCCTGAATTGTACCCCATATCTTTAAAATAAACAAACAAAAAGATTTTAACTGTAGCTAAAGTGAAGCTGTAATGGCTTTACTAATATTGAAATATATTTTAGGACAAAGAATATTAAAGGGAATAAAAAAGGCCATTTCAGCATAGCAAAAGTGCAATTGATCAAGGTTAAACAATTTTTATGATTATGCATTGAAGAGAGCCTCAGATATATGTGGCATAACTTTTCTGAACTACTGGGAGATGCATAAAAATTCACAGTTACAGTAATATTTCAATACTTCAACTTCAATAATTGACCAAATTACCAGATAGAAAATTTATAAGATAGAAAAATTTTGAACAACATTATCAGCCATAAATCATGTTGATTTATTTGACATTTAGAACACTTCAAGTGAGTTTACAAACCATGTACAATAACAGGTTGTATTCTGAACCATATAACAATTTTCTCATTAAATTTAAATTTAAAATAGTCATATTAATTTTAAATTCTTGATTAAATAAGATTTGTATTGTGCAGTGTCCTTTGATTATAATTGAATTAAAATCAATAACAGAAATTAAAACCATTTACAAAAATAGAGTATATTCTGAACCATGAAAAAATGCTCTCATTAAATTCAAAAGTCATAAGAATTTAAATTTTATATATATATATTCAAATATGTATATATGGAGATCCATATGGTTTAACAATTAAGCTTGTGAACTCCTCTTAGAAA
>NW_007251464.1:0-50636 GCF_000164805.1 Carlito syrichta | reverse complement strand
CCTCACCCCCCCCCCCAGCAGCTATACACCGATGTTAGTGCTTAGTTCCACCCACCAATGCAACTTTGGAACTCTTTCTCTGGAATGGCCATCAGAACTCTTGTCATATTACCCTTGTTGTCCTGAAAATCACCAAATGTCTTCTTTTCCTTATTTTCTTTATCTTTGATTAAAGGAAAAAATCGCTGGGACCAGATCAGGTGAGTTTGGAGAGTGCTCAGTTATTTGTACAGTTCTGCCATCATAAGTGCACAGTGGCAAGTTTGTAACCTTGTCAGAGCTCAGCAAATGATGAGGATGGCTCTTATGGCCATTCCAAACAAAGAGTTCCAAAATTGAAACTTTGACAGGTAGACTAGGTACTAGCATCAGTGCATAGCTTCCCAAGGGGAGTGCTTCAAAAGTGACTGTAGTCACATTCAGCAATGAGGTATGTAAAACCTTTTCTAGAATGGTTTGCAAACCCAGTTGTCAGACTCATATATATATCCTAACAGACACCATCTCAAAATTGTTAGAATTAACAAATGAATTAAGGAAAGTTGCAAGATACTTCATAAACATACAAAAATCAGATTTTTTATACACAATGAACAATATGAAAATGAAGTTAAGCAAACAATTGCATTATCAGTAGCACTAAAAATATTAAAAATATTTATATTTATAAAATATAAAATACTTAGTAATAAACAACTAAAAAAATGGAAAACGTATACAAAATAAAAACCACAAATATTGAAGAAAATGAGAAAGACACAGATAGAAAGACATCGTCTTCCTGGATTGAAAGACTTAATATCATTAAAATATCCCTATTACCCAAAGCAATCTACATATTTAAAGCAATCTCTAGCAAAACTCAGAAGGCATTTTTTCACAGAAATAAGTAAAATAATTCTATGTAGAGAACAAATGAACATGAATGCAAAAAAAAAATCTTGAAGAAAAAAGAACAAATCAGGAGACATCATATATCCTGATTTAGACTTATATTACAAAACTATTGTAAATAAAACAGTATGACGTGGACATACAGACATTCACATACACCAGTGGGATCAAAATTAATCTATGCATACATAGTCAACTGATCATCAGTAAGAATGTTAAGAATACTCAGAGGAAAAACAGGCTTTTTCACAAATGGTGCTGGAGAAAATGGATATCCACGTGCTAATAATAAAATTGAACCCAAATCTTATACTACACATAAAAATCACTATGAAGAAATTAAAGACTTAAACATAAGAACTTAAAATGTACAATTCTTAGAATAAAACACAGGACACTATTTTATGAATTGATCTTGGCTTTGATTTCATGAATATGATATTAAAATCATGGACAAAAAACCTAAAAACAGGACTACATTAAACTAAAAAGCATCTTTACAACAAAAAAAGGGGGGACAGAGTGTAAAATCTCAGTGTGTATCAAATAGGATAAAACATTTGCAAACCATATACAAAAAACAACTCAATAACAACTGCAGAACCTTCATAGCCTGATTAAAAATGGACTGAGAATTTTTGCTAAGGAACACAAATAACCAACAGATAATCAGATATAGGAAAAGAATTTCAGAACTTGAAAAGTCTTTCAAATTAACCCTATAAGAACAAAATATAGAAAGAAGAATCAAGAGAATGAGACACAGTATCCAAGAAATGTGGGATTATGTAAAATGTCCAAATCTGAGGCTCACAAGAGTTCCTGAGGAAAAAGAGAAAGCATGGGTTTAGAAACCTGTTTCAGGGAAAATTTAGAAAACCCTTCCTAACCTTGCCAGAGATTTAAGCAGCCAGGTACAGAAAGCCCAAGATTTCCTGGATGAATAGTTTCAAAAAGGTCGTCTCCAAGGCCTATAGTCATTAGGTTGTGCAAAGCCAATGTAAAGGAAAGAATTCTAAGAACCTTGAGTCAAAGGCATAAAATATCTTAAAAAAAAATCTAATCAGACTAACAGTAGACCTTTCAGCAGAAACTTATAAACCAGTTGGGATTGGGGTCCTATCGTCAGTCTCTTCAAACAGAGTAACTGTTAGTAACATATATTTTATTTCACAAAATGAAGTATTGTAAGTGAAAGAGAAATAAAGATTTTTTCAGACAAGCAAACTCTAAGGGAATTTGTCACCAATGGACTAGTTCTTCGAGAAATACACGAATTCTAAACATTGAAACGACAGATCAAAATGCACCAGTAGACAAACACTGGAAACTTAAAAATTCACAGAACCTAGAGAATACCAACACAAACAAAGCAACCAGTTAAAAAACAACATCATGAATGGAATGGTACCTTAATGTCATTGGTAAGACTTAAAGGTAATAATCTCAGTGTCCCATTTAAAACATATTAATATCCAGAATGGATAAAAAGAAAAAAACAACATGCACACGCACACACACTCAATCCAAACATCTGCCGCTTTCGAGACTGACTTATCAAACAAAACTTCTATAGACTTAAAGTAGAAAAGTGGAAAAAAATTCTACACAAATAGAAACCAAAAACAAGCTGTAGTAGCTACCTCATACCAGAAAAAGCAGACTTTAAGTTAACAAAAGTGAAAAGAGACAAAGTCATTATACAATGATAAAAGTGCCAGTCCAATAATAAGATATAATAATTTTAGATATATATGCACCTAACACCAGAGTTTCCTAGAATTAGAAAACATATTTTATTAGACCTAAGAAAAGAGATAGGCAACAATAAAATAATAGTGGGAGATTTCAACACTCTACTGACAGCAATAGACAAATCATCAAGGCAAAAAGTCAACATAAAAAAAAAAACTTGGAGAAAACTGGACCCTAGAGCAAATGAACCTAACAGACATCTAAAGACGATTATACCACAAAAGTGCAGAAAATACATCTTATCAACACATGGAACATTCTCCACATTAGATCATATGATAGGCCATAAATTAATTCTCAATAATCAAAAAATTCAAAATTACATCAAACACCTACTCAGATCACAATGGAATAAAATTAGAAATCAAATTCCCAAGGAACTCTCAAAACCAAATAATGGAAATTCAACAAACTGCTCCTGAATGATCTTTGAGCCAACCATGAAATCAAGCTGTAAATTTTAAAAAATATTTTTAAAGTTATTGTCAACAACAACACAGGTTATCAAAATCTGTAACACACAATAAACTATGATCATAGGAAAATTTATGGCACTTAATGCCTGTCATAAAAAAAGCTGAAATGTCACATAATGACAACCTAATATCACCCCACAAAGAAAATAAGAGAAAAATAGATAAACAAACCCCACAGCTAACAGAAGGAAAACATAATAAAGACTAGTGCAGAGATAAACAAAATTGAAACAAAAAATTACAAAGAATTAATAGAACAAAAAGTTGGTGTTTTGAAAAAGTAAAATTGATAGAATATGAGTTAATTAAGAAAAGAAGAGGACAGAAGATTCAAATTAGCTCAAGCAGAAATGGAAATAGAGACATCACCTCTTTCATTATGAATATTTCTATGAAAACAAAATATAAAATCTAGTATAAATTGATACATTTATTTGGTGCATGCAAACCACTAACTATAAATTCAGAAATAATAGCATCACTGACAGACCAATAACAAGTACAAAATTTAATCAGTAATTAAAAGTCTGTCTACAAGAAAGAGTCCAGGATCTTATAGATTCACAGTTGAATTCTATGCCACTTTCAAGGAAGACTAGTACCAATTCTAGTGAAGCTATTTATAAGATTGAGGAGAGAATTATAACTAATTCAGTCTACAAAGCCAGTATTACCCTAATACCAGTCAGGAAAAAACACAACAACAACAACAAAAAAATAACTACAAATTAATACATATTTTGAGCTGGACTCGGTGGTTCAGCCTGTAATCCCATGCTTTGGGAGGCTGAGGTGAGTGGAGTACCTGAGCCTGTGGGTTCGAGACCCTCCTGGGCAACTTGGCGAGATCTCACCTCTACAATAAATTCAAAAATTAGCCGGGCATGGTATCGCTGATTATTTAAATAGATGCAGAATTGAACTGATTTAATCCAGCTAGTCTTCTTAATAATATCCCTTAGGTAACTAGGCATAGAAGGAAACAGAGCTCAAAATAATAAAAGACATATGCAACGACCATATGGCCAGCATTATAGTGATGAGGAAACGTTGAGTGTATTTACTATCAGAGAACAAACTCTCAGTTCAACACTCCTAGTCAACATAGTACTGAAAGTCAACAAATAGTGCTAGAAAAGTTGCATAGCCACATGCACAACTGAAACTTGATCCTTATCTCTCACCATATGCAAAAAACAACTCATCATATGCAAAAAACAAACAACATAGATTAAAGATTTACATGTCAGACCTTAAAGCATAATAATCTTAGAAAAAACTAAAATAAAATCTGGACAATTGTCTAGGCAAATAATTTGTGACTAAGACTCCAAAAGCAAATGCAGCAAAATGAAATAAACAAGTGGAATTCAAACTAAAAACCTTCCATAGAACAAAGAAAATAACAGAATAAATAGGCAACTCACAAAATAGTGGATGGCATTTGCAACTACACATCTAACAAATAAAAATGTACATGATCTACAAAAAAAATCAAATATAACAGCAAGAAAACAGTACATAACTCCAAATAAAATTGGGCCAGTGACATGAACAGACACTGTCAAAAGAATGTAAACAAATATCCTAACAAACATATGAACAAAAATGCTCATCACTAATAGGGAAATACAAATTAAAATCACAATAAAATACCACCTTACACCAGTCAGAATGACCATTTTTTTAAAATAGAAAAATAATTAAATGCTGATGTAATTGTGGACAAAACAGAATACTTATACATGTTGGTGGGAGTGGAAATTGCTAAAACATCTATGGAAATTAGTATGATACTATTTCTCAAAGTGCAAAAAGTTGATCTACCATTTGATGGCACAAATACCAGGAGTCCCACTACTTGCTATTACCTAACAAATAATGTTTAGTCATATGTTTAGAGCAGCATAATTTACAATTGCAAAGATGTGAAATCAATCTAAATGCCCATCAACTGATCAGAAGATAATATAAATGTGTTACTCGTGTATACACACATACACATTATGGGATATTACTTACCCATTAGAAGGGATGAAATATTGTGTTTTGTAGTGTACTCAATGGAATTAGAGGCCATCATCCTAAGTGAAGTAATGCAGGAATGGAAAACTAAATACTGTATGGTCTTACTTATAAATGGGAGTAGGTAAAGTCTGCAAAGGCATAAACAATTGTACTGTGGACATTGGAGACTCTGAAGGGGGAGAGTGAGAAGAGAAGTAAGGCAGAAAAATTACCTATTGGATACACTATACATTATTGAGGGTGATGAGTACACTAAAGCCCAGACTTTTTACCAGTAAACAATACAACCATGTAACAAAAAAGTGATTTTAACTTTAAAAAAAGATATGTCGTTTCAAACACACACACACACAAACACACACACACGAGTTAGCATTTTACACCTGTCAGAAAGTCTATTACCAAAGAGATGAAAGACAAGTCTTGGTCACAATGGGGGAAATTGGAATATTGCACAGAGCTGGTGAGAATGTTTTGTTACAATCAGTATAGAAAACAGTATGGATGGAGGTTCCTCAACAAATTAACAAGGGAATTATATGATCCAACAATTTCATTTTTGGGAGTTTATCCAAAAAAATTGAAATCAGGACCCTAAAGATACATAAGCACTCAGATGTTTATTGAAGCATGATTAACAATAGACAAGATGTGGAAACAACAAAAATGCCCATCAAAAGATAAATAGATAAATAAAAACAACAAAAAAGAGACATAAAATTACAACAGTAATAACAACAAAAAGGACAGAATTTTATTCCCAAAAAATATAATAAAGTGCCTAATGTAATCATCAACATATTGGTAATAACTTTAAAAGTAAATAAGTTCCAGGTATCAAATAAAAGAGAGTTTCTAAAACATAGTTTTCAAAACAGAGAGTTTATAAAAAATAATTTATAAAACAAAGCAAAATGCTAATCAGCTATTTGCTGTTTATAAGAAACTCACATTAAGACATGACATAGGTAAGTTAACAGTAAAGGAATAGATTAATTGAAATATTACAATAACATTTCTTAAAAAGTAAAATGTAAGAGTGGTTATTTCAGTATCAGATAAAGTAAACTCAAAGACAAGAAAATTATTAGGCACATACCTGAAGAGTCCTATAGACATTCAAGAAATTGAATTTCCAATTTTAAAATTTATGAAACATAAATCTCCAGGCCCAGATTGCATAATGAGACAATCTTACCAAGCATTTTAAGAATGATTAACATGAGTTTTCCAAAAACTTTATTTTCCAAAAAAATCAAAAGAGGAGGGAAAATGTCCCATCTAATTTTGTGAAATCTGTATTACAATCAGGGCAAAAACTTTTTAAAAAAGTATAAAGAAAGAAAGAAGAAGGAAATAATGAGGAGAAAGTAAAAAGATAGAAAAATATAGAACAATATCTTTCATGAATTCAAATGAGACACTTCAATGAATGTAGTACATTGACTCCAACAATATATAAAAGAAATTATACACTAAAACTAAATGAAATTTATTTCAAGTAATTAACTCTGGATCAATATTTTTAAAAAATTATTCAATTCAATTTACCATACTAACCTAGGCTAAGAAAATATTAATACCATCAACTGAGGCAGAAAAAGCATTTGACAAAATTCAATATCCATTCATTATAAAATTTATAAGATGAATAATAGTATAGGACTATCTCTATATACAGAATCTTCATAAAGTCAACAGTTAATATATTTAATTGTGAAAGGCCTAATGCTTATCTCTGAGACTGGGAACAAGACAAAGTAGTCCACACTCACCATGCTTATTATATGTTTTGAAACACAAAAATGAAGATATAGGAAAAAAATGACTCATTTTAGAAATAAAAAGTACAATATTTGTAGAAATGTACTGGATTTGCAATAAAATGAACACTAGAAAGAGTTAGTTAAATTGAGAAAAGTTGCATAAAAATTATCAAATATGTTGGGAAAAAATAAACAATATTTTTAAGGAACTAGAAGAGAAGTCTAACAGGCATTCCATTGGAGTCATGAAAAGATACAAGATTGATATAGGAAAAATAATTCAAGGAAATAACATCTCAAATATTTGACTAATATGTAAATTGAGAGAGTCAAGGAGCAAAACTCAAACTGGATTAATCCAAAGCTGTTTCTACACATGTTTTTAAAATCTGCTTAATATGTAAGCTAGAGAAGAAATATTTATGCTACTTTTCAACAGAATGTATGTGAAAGAAAAAGGATTTTAATAACTGCAGATTTCCTGTCAGAAACCATGAAGAGAGAAGACAGTGCCACATCTTTAAAGCACAGATATGTGCTGCATAATGGCATTTTGGTCAACATCAGACTGCATTCATGATAATATATATAAGATTATAATGGAGAGGAAATATTTCTATTGCCTAGTGACATTGTAGATGTTGCAAAGTTGTAGCACACATATTTCTCATGTGTTTGTAGTGAAGTACTGTCAGTCATATAAAATTATGGGATATAAAATTATGTGCACCATATAATACTTGATGATCACAGATGACTATATTAATAGTTTATGTATTTACTGTACTATGTTTTTTGTAAATATATTAGAATATACTCTACTTATATAAAAAATTAACTGTAAAACAATGGTAGCAGTTTCTTGAAAAAGTATTCGGGAAAAAGGCATTGTTATCATAGAAGATGACAGCTTCACACATATTAATTGCCCCCTGAAGAACTTCCATTGGGACAAGATACAGAGGAGGAAGACAGTGATATTGATGACACTGTGTAAAACTAGGTTGATATGTGTTTGTGCCTTAATTTTTAATGCAAAGTTTAAAAAGTAAAATATAACAATAATAATTAAAATAGGGAGAATTTTATAGAAAGGGGACATAAAGATAGAAAATACAAACACATTGTGTTTGTGGTTTAAGCTAATTATTATTGCAAGAGTTAGAAAATTAAAAAATTAAAGTAAAAACAAGCAGTAGGCTAAAGATAATTTAAATTGAAAAGAGTAAAGTTTTTAATAATTTTAGTGTAGCCTAAGTGTACAGAGCTTATAAAGACTACAGTGGTGTACAATAATATCCTAGGGCTTTGTAATCATTCTTGACACTCTCATTGACTCATCCAAAGCAACTTCCAGTCCTGAAAACTTCATTAATGGTAAGTACTCTACATAAGTATACCATTATTCATCTTTAATAACATATTTTATTGTACCTTTTTATATTAAAGTATGTTTAGATACACAAATACTTAGCATTGTGTTACAATTGCCTTCAGTATTCAGTACAGTAACATGCTATTCATGTTTGTATCCTAGAACCAATAGGCTGTGCTGTACTGCCTGGATGTGTAGTAGGTTCTAGTATCTAAGTTTGTGTAAGTACATTTTATGATGTTTGTACAATGATGCGATCACCTAACAATGCATTTCTCAGAAGGTATCCTTGTGATTAAGATATACATGACTAGCCAGGCTCAGTGGTTCAGCTTGTAATCCCGCACCTTTGGGAGGCTGAGGTGAGTGGATTGCCTGAGCCTGAGGGCTCGAGACCCGCCTAGGCAGCGAGACCTCATCTCTACAATAAATAATAAAAAAAAAATCAGCCGGGCATGGTAGCGCACGCCTGTAGTTCTGGCTACTTGGAAGGCTGAGGCGGAAGGATCGTCGGAGCCTGGCAGGTCGAGGCTGCGGTGGCCGGGAGCGGCCACTGCACTCCAGTCTGGGTAACAGAGTGAGACTCCAACTCAAAAAAAAAAAAAAAAGATACACATGACTGTGTTTAAATGAGAGTACTTTCAACCATGTATTGTATACACAACAAAAATATCTTCAAAGTTTAACATTAAAATAGGCATTTTCCAGTGAAGGAAATCTAAGAGAACTTGATGCCAGCAGGGCTACTTTAAAAAGGAAGATATGTCAAATAAAGTTTTTGAGACTGTACAAAAATTTTACCAAAGGAAAATGTAGTATGTTAGCAAAGAAGGAAGAGCAACAGAAATGATCAGTATCTTGATGAATATTATACTAAATTATTTCTCTTAAGTTTTAAAATATGCATGATTGTAAAAAGTGAAAATTGTAAAATTGCTCATGTTAAGGGACATGCAGTGTATACATATAAAATATATTAGACAGCTATAACATAAAATTGAAGTGGGGGTTTAATTTGAAAAAATAAAGTAGCATTGCCTCAAAAAAGACTGTGAAAAGATGCATATATCTTTTATATCCACTTAGTTATAAATGGATAAAGATATCTAGATTTACAGATAATATACATGTATGTATCTATTTCTGTATATATGCATGTTTGCTGGGTTACTTTCCAAAAAAATCATAATTATCTTTTGGAGGTGGAGTTCCCTTGTAGTACACTCAGAATTTGTTCCTCTGGATCAAATGGTAAACCAATGTTTTTTTTCTAGAAATCTTGAGAAGTTTGCATCACACTTCCCAAGTAGTGGCAAACAGGGCCTAGTTTTTCCAATATCACAATATATCTACACAAACCATGCTGATGTTCAGCAATTTTTGATCAAAAATTGTATGAATCCTATGACCCCCCACACACACACTCACCCAGTCTCTCCCTTTGGAACTTTTTTGGCTTTCCTGCCTGAGAAAATCCTTAAAGGAAAATGTTTTACTGATATGGAAGTGGTGAAACAAAAAATAGGCAGAAGCACTAAAAAGCATAAAAATTGAAAAATAATTGAGGAGCTGAAAAAGTATCTTGACAGGTATATTGCATCAAATGGAGAGTACTTTGAAGATGACTGAAGTTTAAACATGTAAAAACAAATAGACAATTGTTTACAAATAAATTCCACTTTTGGGGTTCCCCTCACATATATATTTATATTAATATCCAAAGCAATCACTAAAATGTTACACAAAGAGACATAACAAAAATTCCAGTGGAGAACTTTAAATGAACTGCCAAAATACTTTCAAATTGTTTTTAAAAGGCAGAAAAAGAAGGCAAAAAAAAAGAATAAAAATTATTGATGGCAAACAGAAATAGAACAATAAACCTAAATTCAAGCACCTCAATAATTATATTAATCATAGATTGCTTAAGCACATCAATTAAAAGACAGAATTTGTCAACTTGGAATTTAAAAACTAGTTCTATTCTGACAAAAGATACAATTCATATTTAATGTATTTAATATAATCTGTCTCTTTCTGTCCAAGCTGCTGTCACAAATATTATGAACTTGGTGATATATAAACAATAGTTTATTTCTCATGGTTCCAGAGGTCGGGAAGAACAAGACCAAGGTGCTTCAGATTCTGTGTCTGGTGAGTTTGTTCCTCATAGATGGCAGCTTCTTGTTACAACTTCATATGTTGCTTTAAATATAGTTGCCCCCCCTTATCCAGTTTCATGTACTGTAGTTTCAGTTTTAAGTTGTATGCCATTCTGAGTAGCATGATAAACTCTTCTGCCAGAAACTTGATTTATCTCTGTGTCCAGCATCTTCACCTTGTCTATGGTGTTCACCAATTAATTACTTAGCAGTCATCTGTTTTATCAGTTAGACTGTCATGCTAGTGCTTGTGTCCACATAACCCTTATTTAATTTTGTACTGGCCACAAAGTGCAAGAAAAGTGATGCCGGCAACTTGGATATGCCAAAGAAGTGCCCTGAAGTGCTTCTTTTAAGGCAAAAGAAAGAATTTTTCAACTTAGCAAGACAAAAAATAATTGTACACTGAGGTTGCAATCTTGTATCTCTGAAATTGTGGAGATGGGAAGAGAAATTTGTGCTAGCTTTCTGTAACACTTCAAGCTACAAAAGGATATATAGGATTTAGTACCTTTATACTATCGGACATTTGTTGAGGATTTTAGAATATATTCTCTTTAAATAAGGGGAGGACTACTTAATGAAAGGGTGAACAAGGAAGTTGCTCAGGCTGTAAACACATTATATCATAGGAGAATGTAGTAAGACAGCAATGAAGGAAGAGCAATTGAAATGGTCAATGTTTGGGTGACTACATACTGGATTACTTTTCTCCTCTTCAGTATACAAAAATACATAAATGTAAAAAGCAAACATTGTTTGCTGATGAAGAAAAATTTACACCATTGTGTCTCTTTTAAAAAGGCACTAATTCCACTTAGGAGGACACCGAAAGGCCCTTCTTCTGAATACAACAGCATTGGGGAGTCACTTCAACATATATACTTTCAGAAATAGAAAATTCTGCCCCGATTCCACCAAAGTTTTGTCCTTCTCACATGTAAAATACATATATTTTATCACAATAGCCTTAAAGTCTTAATTTGTTACTGCATTAACATTACAGTTGTAGTCCAAAGTCTCATCTAAACCATGTATGAGACAGGCTCATCAAAAGATTCATCCTCAGACGAAGTGTTCTCCAGCAGTGAGCCTGTAAAATCAAACATGTTGTGTGCTTCCAAAATACAACAGTGGGACAGGAATTGAAGAGACATCCCATTCCCAAAAGGGAGAAACAGGAAAGAAGGAGAAGTGGCAGGCCTTTTTTTTTTTTTTTTTTTTGAGTTGTACTCTTGTCACCCAGGCTGGAGTGCGGTGGCATGCTACCAGATCACCGCAGCCTCGACCTGCTGGACTCCAGTAATCCTTCCTCCTCAGCCTTCCAAGTAGCTGGAACTACAGGCACATGCTGCCATGCCCAGCTAGTTTTTGATTTATTGTAGAGACGAGGTCTTGCCAAGTTGCTGGAGCTGGTCTTGAACCCACACACTCAGGCAAATCACTCCCCTTAGTGCTGGGATTACAGGCTGAGCCACCGAACCTGGCCAAAGTGGCAGATCTTGAGCAAATCCAAAACTCAACAAGGCAAACACCATTACATCTTAAGAATCTAGAATAACTTACTTTCACTCAATGATTTGCACTCTAGACACACTGGGAGGGGGATTAAGACCTCATTGCTGAGATGCCCTCATAGGTTTGGCAGGTTTCTTGTGGTGGCACTGAGGGCAAGTCTATTACTTCTCTTTTTTCTAGTTTTCAGTGATTGCCAGCAACCCTTGGTGTTCCTTGGCTTGTAGATGCATCACTCCAGTCTCTGCTTCTATCTTCACATGGTCTTCACCTTATACTTTATGTGTCTGTCTGTGCCTTCTCTCTCCCGTGTGCATGTCTCTATATACAAAATCTTCCTCCTCTTCAAAGGACACCAGTCATTGAATTAGGGTTCATTATAGTAAGCCACTATGACCTCATCTTCACTTCATTACATCTGCAAATACCAGATTACACACACACACACACACACACACCACACACACACACACACACACACACACACAGTTACACTTACAGGAGCTGGGGATTCAAACTTGAACATTTCTTTTGGAATGAGACAGCTCTACTCACAATAGTGAGAAACTGGGTGGAGCAAAAACAAAGTTCACCATAGTCTCAAAAATAACACACCCGTCTTTCCCCCCCCCCCCCAGTTTTTCTAATTTTTTGGAATCAAAGGGATGTCTTTACACCTCTTCAGAATTCAGTGTCCTTGTCTGTAGTAGTAAGAATGTGGATCACATGATTTCTGGGGTCATTTTTACAAAATTCTGTGATTCTTTAGTACAATGTTATTGGCAATTCTCTATCAGAGTGTTGAGAATATAAAAATATATAAATATAAGATTAAATAACGGTTTCAACATTAGTTTACATTTGTAAATTCTAGAGAAAGTTTCAAATTAATTCTGCCACCAGCCATTAGAGTTTTATCACATTGTAGCCATTTAACAAATTATTCCAGTTACTCAAAAAATATTATATTATATAATATCAGGACAAGTTTTTTCTTTCAATTCCACAAAAAAAGAGCTATAGATAGATTATTTCTCAGAATTGCCTTTAAACAAATCCTTATTTCAATCAGGAATCTCTGATAAGTCATGTAAGGGATGAAAATTTATGTCTATTTTGACAAGTTCTAAATCCTGTTATGTTTTAGCTGTCTGTAGAGTATAATCAACATTCTTAATTATTGTTGATTCTACTGTGTTTGTGTTGTCAGAGAATTCAAGGTAGGCCTTCAAGAATTTTGAACTAAATTTCTCCTTGAAGAGGTCAGGAAGATGTCTCTGTGTGAGTGAGTGAGTGTATGGAAAATTTTGTGTCTGTGCTGGTGAGCGAGTGGGCCTGGGAATTAGCGGCCAGGGCTTTCCTGGTACAGCAGCTGGGATGCAGAAGTTGAGGGCTATTTTCTTTTTCTCTTTACTTTTTTTTTTTTAAATCAACAAACCCTCCCCGGGAAGAAAATGCTGGGAGAAACTGTCAGCACATTTGAATTCCTTGCGGATCCTGGATGTTAGGCCTTTGTCAGATATACAGTTGGCAAATATTTTTCCCATTCTGTGGCTGTCTCCCCACTCTTGATGGTTTCTTTTGCTTTTCAGAAGATTTGCAGTTTGGTGAGGTCCCACTTGTCTGTCTTATCTCTTATGGCATGGACAACTGGGGTTTTGATCAGGAATTGGTTGCCAGTTCCAATTTCCATAAGCATGTCTCCTGCGTTTTTTAAAGTTCTTGTAGTTTAAGGTTCTATGTTTAGATCTTTGATCCATTTAGAGTTGATTTTTGTGCATGGTGATAGGTAAGGGTCCTGTTTCAATCTTCTGCATGTGGTCAGCCAGTTTTCTCAACACCATTTACTGAATAGGTTCTCCTCTTCCTAGTGGTTGTTGGTGAAGGCTTTGTTGAAGATGAGTTGGTTGGGAAATTGAGGTATTACTTCCAGAATCTCTTTCCTGTTCTATTGATCCATATACCTGTTCTTGTACCAATACCACACTGTTTTAATTATTGTATCCTTATAGTAAAGATTAAAGTCCTAAAGTGTCATACCACCTGTATTTTTTTTTTGCTGAGGAATCTTTTGGCTGTTGGTGGTCATTTATTTTGTTATATGAATTTCTGTATATCATTTGCAGGTCTGAGAAGAATGATGCTGGTAATTTAATGGGTAGTGTGTTTAATCTGTGGATTGCCTTCGGTAGGATAGACATCTTAACAATGTTGATTCTTCCTATCTATGAGCATAGGATATTTTTCGATTTGTTTGTGTCTTCTTGGTTTCTTTGAGCAGTGTTTTATACTTTTCATCATAAAGGTCTTTCACTTCTCTGGTTAGAAAAATGCTGTGGTATTTAGTTTTTTGTGTGTGGCTATTTTGAATGGTATTGTGCTTTCTGTTTGGTTGTCTGCCAGTTTGGTGTTGGTGTATATGAATGTGACTGTCTTTTGCCCATTTATTTTGTTCCCTGAGACTTTGCCAAAGTCCTTCATCAGTTCCAGGAGGGTTTTGATAGATTCTTTTGGATTTTTAAGGTATAGGATCATATAGTCAGCAAAGAGGGATAACTTAACTTCCGTTATTCCTATTTGGATACACCTGATTACCTTCTCTTATCTAATTGCTCTAGCTATTAGATAAGACTTCTGACACAAGGTTGAACAAGAGAGGTGAGAGTGGGCAACCTTGTCTTGTTCTGGTTTTCAGGGGAAATGTTTCCAGTTTCTCTATATTTTGCAATATGCTGACTGTGGGTTTATCATAGATGGAAGTTACTATTTTGAGATATGTCCCTTCTATGCCTAGATGTTTGAGGATTTTTTTAAAGAAGTGGTGCTGGATTTTAAAGTTTTTTCTGCATATAATGATATAATCATATTGTTCTTGTTTTTGCATCTGTTGATTTATCTAATTACATTGATGATCTGCGGATGTTGAATCAGCCCTGAATACTAGGGATGAAGCATACTTGGTCATGGTGAATGATTTTTTAGATGTGTTTTTGAATTTGATTTGCCAGAATCTGTTTGAGAATTTTTGCATTTATGTTCATTAGAAATATTGGTCTGTAGTTCTCTTTTTTTGTTGGATCTTTACCCAGTTTGGGTATTAGTGTGATGTTACCTCCATAAAATGATTTGAGGAGAAGTCTATCTGTCTCAATTGCCTGAAATACTTTCAATGGAACTGATATCAGTTCCCCCTTGCACATTTTGCAGAATTCCGCTGCAAAGCCATCTGGTCCAGGGCTTTTTCTTTTTTAGGTGGTTTTCTTATAATGGAATCAATTTCCTGGGTTGTTATTGGTCTATTTAGTATCTCAATGTTTTCTTGTTTCAACCTTGGGAAGTTGTGTGATATCAGAATGTTCTCCATTTTATTAAGGTTATCAAGTTTGTTTCCTTACAGGTGTGCATATTAATCTCTATTAATCTTTTGTATTTCTTCGGGGTCAGCTGTGATTCACTCTTTTGCATTTCTGATTGTGTTTATTTGGGTTTTTTCTCTCTTTTTCTTGGTTATTCTGGCTAGAGATCCATCAATGTTGTTTAATCTTTCAAAGAACCAGCTTTTTGTTTTGCTGATTTCTTCTATGATTTTTTTTGTCTCCTATGTTCCATATTTGGGTTTTTATTTTAGTGATCTGGATTTTTCTGCTAAAGTTAGAGTGTTGTTGGTCTTGTCTTTTCAGATCACTTAGGTGGTTTATTAGGCTGTTAGCTTGTGATCTTTCTTTTTCTTGATGTGTGTTCTTAGAGATATAAATTTCCTTCTTAGAACTTATTCCATGACATCCCAGAGGTTTTTAGTAGGATGTTTCTTCATTTTCATTTATTTCCAGGAATCTTTTGATTTCTGTTTTGATTTTTGTATTGACTCAGTAATCATTCAGCACCATGCTGTTTAGTGTCCATTTCTTTGTTGGTTTTGGAGGAATTTTTTGGTGTGGTCTGAGAAGGTGCATGGCAATATTTCAATCTTATGAAATTTTTTTATTTTTGATTTATGGCTGTGGTTGTGATCAATCTTGGAGTGCATTCCGTGTGGTGATGAGTAGAGCATATGTTCTGTGGTTGCTGGATGGAGTATTCTGTATGTATCTATTAAGTCCATTTGGTTGAGTGTCAAGTTGAGGTTCTGGATCTCTATGTTAATTTTGCCTCAATGATCTATCTAGGGTTGTTAGTAAGGTATTTAAGTCCCTAGCTATAATAGTGTTAGAGTCAATATCTTTTTTTAGTTTACTTAGTAGCCACTTTATAAACGCTGGTGCTCCTTTATTGGGTGCATATATGTTTAAAATGGATATTTCTTGTTGATAGACTGAACTTTTTATTATTAGGTAGTGTCCTTCTATATCTTTTCAAATTTTTGTTTTTAAAGATTGTTTTGTCTGATATTAAGATCACAACTCCAGCCGGGCTCAGTGGCTCAGCCTGTAATCCCGCACCTTTGGGAGGCTGAGGTGAGTGGATTACCTGAGCCCGCGGGTTTGAGACCTGCCTGGGCAGCGAGACCTCATCTCTACAATAAATCAAAAAATCAGCTGGGCGTGGTAGCGCATGCCTGTAATTCCAGCTACTTGGAAGGCTGAGGCGGAAGGATCACTGTAGCCCAGCAGGTGAGGCTGCGGTGGCCGGAAGCGGCCACTGCACTCCAGTCTGGGTGACCGAATGAGACTCCAACTCAAAAAAAAAAAAAAAAGATCACAACTCCTGCGTGTTTTGTGATCTATTCACATGGAAACTCATTTTTCATCCTCTAACTTTGAGTCTGTGTGTGTCTCTTGTTGTGAGATGAGTTTCCTGGATGCAGCAAATTATTGGGTCATGGGTTTTTATCCAATTTGCCACCACCTCTTTTCAGTGGTGTATTTAGTCCATTCACATTCAGACTGATTATTGAAATAATTTATCTATTCCTGTCATGAAGTTCTTATAAGATTTTTCTTTATTTGTTTTATTTTATCTTTTGGGTTGATGTATGTGTGTTTTTTCAAGTTTGCAGTCACAATGTATTCTCTGTTGATTCTGTATTTTGCTGTTCTCTTGGGAAGTGCATGGTCATTCTTTTTTTCTTTCTTCCGTGTTTAATGCCTTTTTAAGTGTTTCCTGTAGAACTGGTCTGGAAGATGCATAATCCCTTAGGGATGGATGTTTGGGAAGGATTTTAATTCTCCATCTCTGAGGAAGCTGAATTTGACTGGGTAGGAAATTATTGGTCAAAATAGTTTATATTTGAGAACTTTGAATATTGGACTCCAGTCCCTTGTAGCTTATAGTATTTCTGCCGATAGACCTGGGCTATTCTTATTTGTTTTCCCTAGTATGTTGTCTGCCCTTTCTCTCTTTCTGCCTTCTAGGATTTTTTTTCTTTTGTGCCTACTTAGTGTAGGAGAATTACTATGTGTCTGGGGGTTGGTATTCGCATTTGATGTCTTGCAGGGGTTCTCTGTTTCTCTTGTGTTTGGATGGTCACATCTCTGATGAGATGGGGAAAGTGTTCTTGGATAATTTCCTGGAATGCTTGCTCCAAATTGTTCTCCACTTTCCTTTCTTCTTCTAGAATACCAATTAGGTATAAACGTGTTCTCTGAATATAATCACACATCTCTTAGAGGCTTTGTTCTTTCCTTCTGAGTTTTCTGTTTTGTTTTTGTTTTTTTCTTTTTTTTTTAATTTACAGATTCCATGTTTTGGTTTCAAGTTCTGAGATTCTGTCTTCTGCTTGAATAATTCTGCTTTCCTTGCCTATTATCTTGTCATTTATTTCCTGAATATAATTTCTTATGACTAAAATCTGTTACAAGTTCTTTCAGTGTTAAATCTTGTCTTTTTGAGTCTTATTTACTCTTTCCATTCATTCCCTAATTCTTGGCGTACTCTGTGATCAGTTGTTGTTGACTTTCTATTGTTCGATTTCTCAGGCATAAAATCTGATTTCTCAAGCATTTTCTCTTTATTACACTAGGAATTACCTGTGTTGTGCTATTGATTTTTCCTCATTTGTGACAGATCTCTTTCTTTTCTCTTTAGTTCCATTATTCAGTGGAGTGGGAGAGGGTTTCATTTTTGATGTTTGCTCAACTCTCTTTTATTCCCTGATCAGGGCTCTGAATTTGTTCTGTTTTGAAACAGGGCTATGGGTGGGTAGCTTTACTGTCTCTTATAGTTTTGAGAGTCAAATAAAGTGGAGAATGGGGAGCACTGATCTCTTTGAAGATCTTCCTTGTCCTTTTCTGACCACACCCTTTGTCCTGCTGCTGAATCAGGATTCAGGGTTGGACACCTGAGACTCAGGACTCGTCCTGTCTCTCCAGAGTTTGTGCTTTCAGAATATTCCCTCTGGGTCATGATCAACCACTAAGTAGTTAATCTGCCTGTCACAGAGACTGGGTCAGGTCTGTTGCTCTGTAGTAATCAAGTAGGAGCACTTTCCTACCCAGTTTTCAAGATGGTGGCAGTGTGCCTCTTTTATCTTCTCCAGTGGGGCTCTGCCTCTGGGCTCCCTCACTGTGCTTCCTCTGTAGCCCCTGCTGCCATGTGCTGCAGTGAAGAGGCAGAACTTGGAGTTGGTAGTCTTTCCTGGCAGCTTCTGAGAAGGGCTTTGTAGGTTTTTTTAAATAGCACTCAGTTTCTGCACTGCAGAGAGTGCTAGTAGTGACCAAGCAAAGCAGCTCTGGCACCAGCCACTTCACCAGGAGAACCCTAGCCACTATCTCCTGAGTCCCCACTCAGTCACTCACATGCCCACTTACTCACCGATACATACACAAAATTTTCCATACACTCACTCACTCATACTGGGACTCGCATAGTCTGACTGGCTCAGCTGCATCTTCCCCAGTCCTTCTGAATCAGTCCACTCTTAATTCAAATCTTCCTACACTTAGTCTTCCTTTCCCTTAAGTATTTATCACTCATTGATTAATGGAGGCTTTCCATCATAGCAGGGCAGTAGGATGTGCCATTTGAATGATGCCTGGCCATATGTTTTTAAGATTTCTTCTTTTTTGAAGTGAGGTTCATTACTAATATGTTGTTTCATAGCTTATTTTCTTTCCTTTTCCTCGGAATTCAGGGTCTCTGTGCTTCTTATCTGTTTTTAGAAGCAATACTTCAAGGTACCAAATCAAATAAGAGTTTTGAGAGAATATAAATTTTTCTAGAGGTTCTCCTTTAGTGCTACTGCATCTGCATTGATAGGAAATGTAAAAATGGCTTTGACCGTGAGTTCTTTGTTAGCTGGGCCTGGAGTTCCTGATCTCTGAATATGCACTGTTCACTCAATAGTAAAGTAGAAATAAAGTTTCTATTTTGCTCATCACAACCCATTCCTGAGCAGTACTCTAAAACTTTGCTGTCTCTATGACACTTCAAAACAAATTGGCAACAGAAAGTTCTTGTGAAAACATTGTGATGATTTGTAATATATAGCTTTGATTTCATCACCTCAAATTGTTTAGAAGAGGAAACTATACTCTATGTAAATGCAACTTTGTAGAGACAGGAATGGTGAAAGGCAGTGATTTAGAACATGTGCAGAGAACTAAGAGCAAGGACATTGGTCTCACCCATACTCCACCACCCACTAGATGTTTGACTTTGGCACTTTTATTTAATGACTATAAGCATCACTTCCCCAAATTAAAAAAAATATAAAAATGAAAGATACTAGCTATACTTATTATATATAGTTGTGACTCTGTTTGAATAAAATGATCTAAAGTCATCTGAATCCTAGCAAAAAATTTATTAAATGGTAATGATCCTTATTATTATTATCTCTTATGGGAACTCTGAACAATAGACACACACTCAGTTGAACAGACATTCAAACCAATCCAATTCATCAGAGAAATTACATGGGATGACGAAAGAAGGAAAGAGCAGTATGAAATTGAAGCAGAGGTGCTGAAATGCAATACCACAGAGTCACTAGACCAGGAGGACTGTCAACAGACCTACTGCAACAGCAAGTGCAGCATGGAACAATAGCCTCATACTCCAGAGTACATACCCATTGAAATTGTATCGTGTGCTCTTGTGCCCATTGAAGTGAATTCTTATGGCTGAAGACATTTGCAAGTACTCAGATATATTTTCTTAGAGTTATACCTTATTGTCATATAGCATTTTGCTTTACAGAATGATATCATTTTCATCAAAACTTTTAATTTGTATATGGCATTCAGGAGCACAACTGGTTATTTAATGTTTTTATATGCATGGCACTTTTTGTAATTCCATTTTTTCAACATATTCATTGAATTTTTATGTAAACATTTCATATATTATCTATAAATATTGTTTTTCCTAATCTGAAATTTATACTGTCTGTTCATTATATTTAACTGGCTAGAGGGTTCAAAATGTAGAAGAGGAGGAATGACCACAGAAATCTTAATTGCACTCTTGAATTTTAAGGAGCTTCTCCTACCAGTTCACAGTTAACTTAATTTCCATATTTCTTTTCTAGACTTCCTTATCACATCAAGGAATTTTCTTTCTAGTGTTAGTTTGATTAGTGCTTTAAATCAAGAAGCAGTACTGAATTGGAACAAGTGATTTTTCTTTATCTAGGGACGTGTCATTCTCCATTAATTTCTCAGTGTCATAATGCATTATTTTTTTCAGTACTTTAAAATTGTTACCTCTGTGGCTTTGGCTTGCATATTTTTGATAGCCAATTTTTTTAGACATTCTTGTTCTAATGTTAAGTAACCATTGCTTTCAGAAAAGATCCCATTCTTGGATAGTAATATTATTTTAAACTTATTTCTGAATTCAGTATGATAGCTATTTTATTAGAATTTAGTTTCCATGAGTGCATATATCAATTTTCCTTTTTCATTTCTTCTCTAATTCTTAATAAAAAGTTACTGTATTTTTATTTTTCATGAATAATTTGAATCTTACTAATGGCTAATAATGTCAAACATTTTTCTTTTTGTATGCTTATCTTCAACCCATAACTCTTCTTCAGTAAATGGTCTATAAAAATCTAAAAACAAAAAATAAATGAAAAATAAAATCTTTGCCCACTTTTTATAAATATTTTTTTAAAAATTATTGAGAGCACGTTTACATGTAATGAATTTCAGCTCTTTTCTTCTGAGTTTTTAAAAGTATCTTTTAAAAAGTGAAATTGTTTTAACTTTGATACAATTTTATGTTTTTAATTTTTTTTAATTCTACCCCCAATTTTGTCTTTTCTGGGTTTTCAGAGTATTTCTCTAAAAACTTTATAGCTTTAGAATGTAAACTTATGTCTATAATGATTCTTTGGGTGTATATTGATTAGAAATAGTAGAGCAAGATATATTAATAAGATGTTCAATGTTCTCAACACCATGTGTTGCAGAGACTAAAATCCCTTTAGAGATCAAAAGTTGGGTCAATTTCTGAACTTTATTTTCTCTATTTATCTACATTTCCAGCCTTTTTCTTTTAAATTAAATCACTATTATTTCCTAGCTTATTAAGCTGGAAACTAGTCTGATTTCCATTGACCTTTTAAGTCTAAAAATTGCTTGAGCTTTGTCCCACATAGTTTGTATTTTGTTTCCATTTGTTCAATTCCAAATAATTCCTGAATCTTTTTGTGATCTCTTTTTGACATATGGTTTATTGAAAAATATGTTGTTTGATACTTAAAAATTTTAATATACTTTTTGATTATTGATTTCTGCTTCATAAATTCATAGTAGTCAAAAAATATACTTTGTATTGTTTGAATATATTAAAATATATTTACATTTGTTTCATGGCCCAAAGTATGGTCTATCCTGGCAAATGTTTCATGTATACTTTAAAAGTGTGTATGTTATTGTTGAAGAGGGTATTCTTTAAATTATATCAACTTCATTGATAGTGTTTTACAAGTATTCTGTGTAATTACTGTATTGTTACTCAATTTGTTCTGTCAGTTACAGACAGAGGAAGGATGAAGTTTACCTCAACAATTGTGGGTATCTCATCCTCTTTCATTTCTATCAGTTAGTGTTTTTATATCTTTTCAAGATCTGTTGTTTTGTACACAGTTTTAGGATGGGTAAACTTCTTGAGGTTACCACATTGCCATTACATACGTTTTTCATTATAAATGATATTATTTTTCTGAAGTATATTTTCTTTCTTTCCTTCTTTCTTCCTTTCTTTCTTTTTTGGAGAACTATTTTCACTCTGTTGCAGAGGCTGGAGGGCAGTGGCAAGATCATAACTTACCATAGCCTCAAATTTCTGGTCTCAAGCAAACTTCATGCCTCGGCCTTCCAAGCAGTTGAAGCTATAGACACCCACAAACAAGCTCAGCTACTTTTTCTCTTTTTTTGTAGAGATGGTGTCTGTTTTGTTGCTTAGGCTTGTCTTGACTTCCTTGTCTCCAGTAATGCACACATCTTGGCCTAACAAAGTGCTGAGATTACAGATTTGAGCCACTGTGCCTGGCATTATTAATTTCAATTTTCTCTCACCTACTGGGTATTGTTGTTTCTGCCTTTTTTGAAATCCTGAGAATTCTGAAATCTCCACCACCTAGATAATTTTGTGAGTATAATGCACACAACTGACTTGATAATATCATCTTCTTGAGCTCACAAAAGGAAATAAATGTAATAAATAAAATTTCTGCTAAACCTAGGTCTTTGTGGTTCATATGTCCTGTGTCTTGGGGTATTCAAGGTTTTTTTATTCTCTTTAAATAAAGGACTGACCTCACTTTTAGCTCTGAATGAAATCAACTTTACTGTATCGTTTTACACAGCTCAGTATGGGATTCCTGCTTAGTTCATGCTGAATATAATAACAGCTACTTTTAAAATATCATCTTAAATGTTACTGGTTCTTTTAACACATTTTTGAGATGAGAACTATTATGAATCTATTTCATAAAGGAGAAAACTGAGGTTTAGTGGTCTTAGAAAAATTGGCCAGGTACAACAGCAGCAAACTTTAGGCTTAACAAAGTGCTGAGAATCATTTTTATTTTTTTAATTAAAGAAAACATATTGATCCTCTACCAAATGCTAGATACTGCTCTCTTATATGATGTACAGGTATATTCAGGGAATATGTCAGTGAAAAAAAATTATCTTTTAGTTGGGGAACTGAGATGAACAAAAATTAGCAAATATATAAACACAAGTATACACATAAATAAAAAACAAGTAAATGGGAAAAATAGCATGTAGGATAAGTACTAGAAAGAAATGGAATGCAGAAAAGGGGAATGAAGAATATTAATTGGTGGAGGGAGGTTGTACTTTGTAATTATAGTGAAGGTGAAATTTAAAAGGAAACATAAAAGGGTTCTAAGAGACAGCACTGTGCGTATCTGGGTAGTGTTTCAGGCAGAGGAAACAACCAGATGGGAAGGCCATGAGGCAAAAAAAAATCACAGAGTATTCAGAAAACAGAAAGTACCTTTGTGTGTTGGGAAACAAGAGGCTTAGTGAAGTGAGAAAAAGAAGAACAGTGAAATCAGAAAGAAAATGGAGGACTCGGATTCTTAGGGTTTTAGAGGCATTTTTTAGGTTTTTGGCTTTTGCAGAGTGTAATCTATTGAAGAAGTTTGAATGATATGATCTGACTTCTGGTTGGGGAGAAGATCTTCTGGATGTCTTGCTAAGTAGAGACTGCAACAGAGTAAGGACAGAATTGGGAAGACAAATAATTAATTCAAATAATTGATTTACTCAAGACCTTTATGAGAACTACAGAACTTTGCTCAAAGAAATTGAAGATGACACAAAAAAATGGAAAAACATTTCTTGCTCATGAATTGAAAGAATCAATATTGTCAAGATGTCCATCCTATCCAAAGCAATCTACAGATTCAATACAATACACATCAAATTACCAACATCATTTTTCTCCAACCTGGAAATGACAATACAGAAATTCATTTGGAAACAAAAATAGAGCATGAATAACCAAAACTATCCTCAGAAAAAGGAACGATGTGGGAGGCATCAACTTCCAGAGTTTTAACATTGTTACAAGGCTAAGTAAATAAAGAAGTCTGGTATTGGTACAAGAATAGGTACATAGATCAATGGAACAGGACAGAGATTCTGGAAGCCAAAACATGGCCTTTCAACCAATGATCTTTGAGAAAGCCATCAAGAGCAATCACTGGAAAAAGAAGACCATATTTTGAAAATAATGCTGGAAAAATGGGCTGTCTACATTCTTCTTCATGTAAATAAAACTGAACCCTTCTTAACATTATACACAAAAATCAACTCAAAATGGATAAATGACGCAAACATAAAATCTCAAAATATAAGAATCATAGAAGAAAACATAGCAAGCACTCTTATGTACATCAAAGTAGGCAACAAATTTTTCTCCAAGTCCCCAAAAGTGAATGCAATAAAAGCTAAGATAGACAAGTGGGACTTCATCAAATTGAGAAGCTTTTGCACAGTAAAAGAAACCATTAAAGGAGTGGAGAGACAATCACAAATGGGAAAAAATATTTGCTAACTGTGTATCTGATGAAGACCTAAGATCCAGGATCTGCAAGGAACCCAGATGTACTGAAAGAAAAAAGAAAAAAAGAAAAAAAAAACCCTATTAAAAAATAGGCACAGGACATGAATAGACATTTTTCAAAAGAAGTTATACAAGCAGCTAACTGATACTTGAAAAAATGCTCAGCCTCACTAATCATCAGAAAAATGCAAATGAGATACCACCAACCTCCAGTAAGGATGGCCATCATTAATCAATCAAAAAACAACAGCTGCTGGGAGACTGTGGAGAAAAAGAAACACTACTACACTGTTGGTGGGAGTGCAACCTAGTTCAGCCTCTATGGAAAGCAGTGGCAATTCCTAAGAGAACTAAATATTGACCTGCCATAGGATTCAGCAATCCTTCTCCTGGAAATATACCGAAAGGAACTTAGATCATTCTACAAAAAAGACACCTCACATTCATGTTTACAGCTGTACTATTCACAATAGCCAAAACATGAAACCAACACTTTCCATTAAAAGTAGACTGGATAAGAAAAAATGTGGTACATATACATGATGGAGCCATATACATGTACATATACGTATACATGCAGCCATAAAGAAGAACAAAATCATAAGCTTTGCAGCCCATTGGATGGTGTCAGAGACTATCATACTTAGTGATCAATCAAAGAAACAAAGAACTGAATACCACATATTCTCACTCGTAAGTGGAATCTAAACATTACTCACATTAGCATAAAAGAGGGATTGACAGCTATTGGGTACTACCAAGGGAAGGAGGGAGAGAGGTAGGGAGGGTGGCATATAACAACACAAAGAGCACCTGGTGCAAACCAGACGAAGTGAGGACCAGTTGAAGGCTCAAATTTCATCAGTATGCCGCCTAATTGTGTAGTCCACACCTCTATAATAAAATAAAAATTTTAAAATTGACTTAGTCAAAGCTGTTAGATCAGAGAATGGCAAGGATAAGTCCACAGATCATTTTGTATGACCTGTGAACTAAGAATGATTCTTACACGTTGAAAGGGTCTTGAAGAAAAAGAAAAGCGGAAAGTGAGAAGAGGAAGAGAAAAACAGGGATGAGAAGGAAGAGAAGGAGCTACAGAAACTGTATATGGACCACACAGCAAAAAATCTAAAAAACTGGAAAATATTTGTCAAAATCTGAAGTACAGTCCCTGGTTGAATGTAGGCCCTCAACAAAATCCAAAGAAAAAATACATGAGTGAATTAGTTGCTGAATATATTGTAGAGTGATAGGTGTTGGGAAATATCTATGGCTTCATTCCCAAGCTTCACAAAAAAGGCCATTCTTTTCCACTGAGCTATTGGAAAATAGTCTGGTTTCTAAAACAGTAAAACAAAAGGCACTAACATAAACAGTATTATTAAAAACTATATAGCAACAAGAAAAAATTACAAGAAAGCACAAAACATTTTAATAGCACTTAAACATTCATGCTAATTACTGAATTTAAATCAACTACGTGGGATAGGTATAATTTCCCCTTTAGAAATTGCCATATTCTAAATCCTTAGTGATTGATTGCTCAAATAATAACATGACTGTAGTTTATTGTTTTCAAAAAGTCTAAGATGTGATCATGTGTTTTCAGAGTTCCTATAGTAAATTTGGGTCCAACATTTGTTCCAGCTATTTTTTTCTTCAAACAAACAAAATCAAGAGATGGTTCCTTATTGAAATATCCTTAAATGATATCAAGGAACTATTGTTAAATGTCATGATTTTAAACCATTTCTGCTCCTGGAAAGGTTAGAAAGATCTTTTATTTCTCATCTTTTCAAATAAGATTTGGATCTGAGCAAAATGTTTTGTGTCTTGACAACTCCAGCCTTGTTGGGGATGGAAGTTTCAAATCCCTATTAAAGAAATATTATGAGTATATGCCAATAAACAATTTTATAGTATGTTAATTATGTCAGTGTTATTGTTAAATAGGCATTTTAAAAAGTAAAACATGCAAAAATATTTTTACTGATCTCTGACTCGTGGTCTTTGACTTTTGGTTTTGCATGTCATTTGTTTGGTAAACAACAACAGCCCAAGAGAAAAAAAGAAGCCAATGAAATTACCCAAAGAAACAAGATTTAAAGTAGATGAAGACATGCAGATGATTTTCTAAATCTCTTTTTTCATGCAGAAGCTTCCAACTCTTAGGACGATAATATGTTTTCCTTGCCCTGACATCCAAGTGTTAATGTTTCTTCTTTTGGGCATAAGAATATCGAGCCATATTTAGTTGAAAATAACATGTGAGCAAGAGTGGACCTAGATGGCATGCTCACAGTGACCAAATTATGTTGATCATATTTTCATCCAATGCATTTCTGTACTATTAACTTGCAAATAAATGATGTATTTGCTTTCTAGATAATTTTATAGGAAGGTCAAAGAAACTGGCTTCTTATTCACACAGATTAGTCCACCAGTGAATTTGTCAGGATAGACCAAAAATGGATTTAGTATATAATATATATAATATTTATACCATTCAAAGTAGATAAAATAGACAAACTGGGCTGCAAGGTTGAATGAGAAAAGAAATGTGGTGTGACGCTAGGCTGACAGTTCTCTTTCTGAGGAGACTGGCTTAGGAATTGAAGTAAAAACCTCCTCCTAGACATTCATAAGCTCATCATAGAATGCAAAAGACTACAGAAAAAATAAATAAGCAAATAAATAACACATGATGGGTACGCGATAAGGGGAGGCACCCAGGCCAGAACATGAGCTCTGGAATCACACAGCCAGGATCCAAAGTCTGGCTGGACTACTACCACATGCATCACTGAAAGGACGTAATAAAGCGTAAATGATTTTATCAATTTGTAAAAAGAAATGAAGCAACCCTGCCTTATGGGGAGGGATGTCACAGGATGCACAACCCAGTCAGTTCTGACAATCGCATCATCTCGGAAACCATCGCAGCTGAACCCACGACCCTGGCTACCAGGACTGCCGTGGAGATGAGAAAGGTCCTAGAGGAGACTGGCAGGACCTGGGTTACTATCCAGCTGAGTTTGAGCAGGCTTTGGTCCTGTGACCCCCCACACAGCCACTGGGTGCCCAAGCCGAGCAGACACCACCCATCCTCACATAGTGGCACACCTAGTGCCAGTCATCTGAGAGCAGCAGCAGAAAGTCCTCAGGCGCCAGAATGCCCACGTGCAGCGGTGGTTGGCGGGTCGCGCGTTGCCGGCGTTCTTGGCGTACTTGGCTGGGCCCACGCGCCCTCCCTGGTGTGCCCCATCTCAGTCACGAGTTCCACTGAGACGTCACAGGTCCAGGGCGGGCCGGTGTGTGCTTGGCTGAGAGAGGAGTTGGTCGCTAAGGAGACTTGTCTCCTTGTCTTATTCTTTTCTCGAGATCACAGGCCACACAACCAGCTCTCCCTGGGCAACTTTCTACTAAATTGGCTTTCCGGGACTGTCTTAGGTGCCCACCGGTTCCCCTGTTCTGCCAGGTTCCCCCACCTGGCCTGGGCCGCCTGAAGGCTCCTATGCCAAGCCCCTGGACTGTCCCTCGCTCTGAACAACCTGGGTCTGGATCCTTGTGCCTCCACCACCAAACCTTTACATCGCCCGGAAGAGGCAACTTCCTCTCCCACGGGCCACGGGCTCCTCTCTGGGGACCCTTTGTTCGGTATCTGGGATCAAGCCGCGAAGAAGAAACCAGAGTTACGTATGAACTCGTGAGCTCGGTAAGGATCCCTCCTCTCAGCCACAAGCATATCCTCTGGCTTTTCTTCCCTGACCAGGTTGTCAGTCTTATGAAACTGATACCATCCAGGATCCCCAAGATGAACAAGGGGAGGGCCCAGGAAGGGCCTGAAAAGGCGATGAAGTGGAGGCTCAGGTTGAGAAAAAGGAGCAGGAGGTCAAAAAAAGGACCTATCCTTGCAAAGAGGAAGTGTCATTGACATCTAGGCCCTTAGACACCCAGGGAGAACTCACTTTCTTTGAGGGCTGTCCTGGGATTCTGGAGGGAAACCTCCCTTGCTCATACTCAAAAAACTTGAGTGAGAAGGCCCAGGTGTCTCCAGTGAGCTCCTGGGAAAAACATACCCATCTCAATGCATGCAACTCTGCTGGAGATGTCCCACCTCTTGGAATGGATCCAACCATGCTCCCGGGACCCAGCCTCAAGCTTATCCTTGCCTCTGGAGAAGTCCACCAAGGCAATGCTGGAGTCTCCAGCTTTTTAGGCTTGCTGATGTTGTTGATGCTGAGTGAAGGAGTTGCAGGAGGCAAATTATGAGATATTCCACCAAGTAGCTCTTCACCCAAAGCCGCCCATCATAGGCCCTGCCAGGGATGATATCTATGCCACTAATATGACTGTCACTGTCTCCAATGCAACTGTTGTGGAATAGAGGTTAGCTGCCCCCCACATATCAAATGTCCCTTTATGGCTATGTAGAAAGATTTAGGTTCTTTGTGGAAGAACAATGTGTCGAAAAGAAGTAGTAAAATCTTGCAGGATAAGACAGAGAATAAAAAACAAACCATGACAAACTGCAGCCCCCCACCCCCACCTCCAAGCCTGTCCTTTCTTTCTCTTAACCTGGTGGGAAGACCAGAGTCCCTGGTTGTGGTTACTTACACTTTTCAGGTCCCAGCTCCTCCTGGCACCACTGACTTGGCCCTCTTGGCTGCCACATGTCCTAACCTGATTGACCCTCTACTCCTAGCCCCATACCCTTCTCAAAGTCTCCCTCCTTACTCATAAGTGGACCTTGAACAACCATCTTAATGCTATAAGAAAAGGATTGACAGTAGCAGTAACTGAGGGGGATTGAGGGGGGCAGGGAGGTGGGATTGGCAGTAGTGGGAATCTGCCTGGGGAAAGGGGGGTACACCTCATTGACAAGGGTACCTGCACAATGAATATTTGTATACCTAACCCTGAATTGTACCTCACAATTTTAAAATAAAAAAATTAAAAGATTTAAAAAAAACAACTCTTACTCCTGAGAAGTCTCAGACATCCATGCATCTAGATTCCCATCATTTTTCCTTCCTCAGCCCTCATCCAGTCCATTCCACAATGACCTCTGTTACCCCTGGAAAGCTTATCAATTCTTCGAGTCATTTTTTTTTTTTTTTTTAGCTGGAGTCTCACTGTGTTGCCCAGGCTGGAGTGTAGTGGCATGCTCATGGCCATCACAGAGTCGACCTGCTGGGTTCAAGTGATCCTTCCAAGTAGCTGGAAATACAATCATGCTCCACCACTCCTGGCTAATTTTTTGATTTATTGTAAAGATGAAGACTTGCCAAGTTGCCTGGGCTGGTCTCAAACCTTTGGATTCAGGCAATCCTCTCACCACCACCTCCCACGTGCTGGGATTACAGGCTTGAGCCACTATGCCTGGCAAGATTCATTTCTAACATCTCAGCTAACATATCTCACTTGAACCTCATAGCCCACATCAGACCCTGGGGTCATTACATAAACACTACTCCTCTTTCTAAGACTTCTACTTTCAGATCCACCCTCAGCTTCAGAATGAGCACACTTCTATTTTCTCAGTCTAAATTTATGTACCATGCAGTGGCACGCTGAAAAGTCATCATCTGTATCTGCTCACCCACATTTATTTTCTACAGTCCCACTTCAACTTTTAACCACCATTAGCATTGAAAGTAGTCATTAGTTCAAATTTGGGACACCCAGTGGGCAACAGTAGGGATCCTGTCTTCCCAGTCCCCTGTTTTGACATGATGTCCTATCATGGTTCCTCCACTCTAGTGAGCAGTATGTCTGCAATATCATTATCTGTGCCAACGTTGACTCAAGTGCTATAGACACCTCCCCTCCTTACCAATGCTATCAAATTCCAGTATCTTCCTGTATCCAGGAATGGTCTCCCATTCACACAGAGCACTGAGGCCCCATTGGTATACATGGGCAGGGCAATGAAAAGCAGCATGGTGGATCTGTAGGAAGCTCTTTGGTCACTCTTTGAGTAAAAACAGCAGTGAACCACCCTGTCAGATTGTTCCTTGGGACTTTAGAGTAATCAGTATTATTGATAAAATAATATATTTGGAGACTCCTGGTCAGAACAACTGTATCTGTGATAGAGGGATGAAAAGCAGCCACTGGGGCACCCTCGCACCTGCTAAGAGCTTCAGGAGCCACCATTCCATGGAAGACCCTCTCATGGATCTCATTAAATAATGAGAAAGTCTCTCTCCACATATGGTTTCTATTAAAGGAAATGTG
This sequence comes from Carlito syrichta, assembly GCF_000164805.1. Taxonomy (NCBI): domain Eukaryota; kingdom Metazoa; phylum Chordata; class Mammalia; order Primates; family Tarsiidae; genus Carlito; species Carlito syrichta. The sequence continues at coordinate 19,939 of NW_007251464.1, read as the reverse complement.
TTCATGAGAAAAGTATTCTGTCCCTTTAATATAAAATTAACCTGCTGTAATTGCATTGGTCAGAGGCCCAAAACCTCAAGAGTTCTGCGTGCACATGTGTATGAGTGTGTACGTGTGTGTGTGTGTGTGTGTGTGTGTGTGTGTGTGTGTGTGTATAAGACCGTGGGACAGACCAGTTCATTTACAGTACACTATCTGAGACACTTCACCATGAGGAGTGCAGGAATCCTGCATGTACTGTAAGCTGTACCCCCCCTTGCTTGACTGTTAACTTGGGTGACGCTAGTTCTGGGCCAGATCTCTCTAGTCTTAAGATAAAGAGAATGCTCACTGCTATTTATGGGTGCTCCTTTTCCCCTTAAGGATTTGACTCAGTGGTCCTTTATCTTTTTCAGATGCCATGTATACAGAACTTTTGTTCTTGTTCATCTGCCTCTGCTCATATGTTTTCGTTTTTTGACTCAACTGTGGAGGAAAAATTGACATGTGTGAGGGCTGATGTGTTTAGAGCCAGACTTTATGCAAAATATTCTGAGTCCCAGGGACTATGATGTGAAAGTAGCTGCCATTGTGAATTCACATGGTGAGCTCTCAAGTCTCTGTGTGAAATCAGAGTGTCAGAGATGACAACTTAGTGTAAACCAAAAATAAAATTCTTAGCTCCCCAACCAACTAAATAACTATCCCTTTGGCTAAGGGGAACTCAGAGAAACCTGAAACACTAAATTCCAGGCCATGATAGAAAAAGAGTTAGACATGCCTCATATTCCCTTTCTTTTGCAGTTTAGCCTCAACTGAATAGCATTCAAATTAAGATAGGGCTCAAAAGACTGAAAAAACAGACTTCTTTGCAATAAGTTATCAAATTTTACCTGACTCTGGTATCCCATTACATGCTCTCTGAGGGCAGGCATCCATAAGATGCCATCTGCATAACAAGACTTCCACTAGCCTGTTATTTTAGTTCAAGCATTTATTTCTATTGAATTCTTAAACTCTGAAACTTCTTAAAACCAAACTCTAAGTCAACTACCTCAGGCACACTTTCTCTGGACCTCTTGAGACTGCTGTACCTTGGGCCAGGGCCACTCATACTGACTCAAAACAAACCACTTTAAATATTTTACTGAGTTGGGCTTTATCATCAATACCAGGATGATATGAGGTTCAGATGGATGAGAGACCAAGTGATCAACACTTGCCTCTTCTATTCTGTTTTCCAACCACTCTGATCTCATTGGATATTATATCCTTGCAGCTGTGTGTTAGGAGCTGCACTTGCTGATTTAGTTTTTTTTAATGTTTAAATGTCTTGCTGCTATTATATTTAACTTAGGCCAATCATTCTCACAGATTCCCACCTTAACCAGAGAGGCTGGATTTGGCATCTATTTTCTTCCAACCCTCTCAATGATGTTTGCTTTCATTTATCTGTTTTGTGAGCATTTACATTTTGTCATGCAATTGCAGCAAAGTACTCCATATTTTAACTATATATTTACTCTGAGCTATACCTAGGAGTGGTGCACTCAGAAGTCTCAAGAGAGAAGAGTCATCTTCAGATTATGTTTCAGCAAGGAAAAGGGAAGCTCATGGAATCCAGCAGCTTTTAAGTGTTAAAGTCATGATACAGATCTTTAGAACCTCTGATTCTAAGAAATTTCTCCAGGAGTGGGGTAGGGACCAAGATGTTCAGCACCATTGTATATTAGCAGTCATATGGATGAGCTGGGCTTATGATGGCACCTAGTGCCAAAAATGAGGCAGCCATGGATTCCCAGAAACAGGAGGTAAGCCACACCATGCAGGGTCACATAGGGAAGTACTAGTACCAGGCAGGAGGCAGAGGGAGCAAGTGTTTTCTGTCTCCTGAAGACCCACTGTTGTCACTAGCAGGTGTTCAATGTGCTGGGGCCCTACACTCAGAGTGAGAGGCAGGATGTTCAGTAGCACCGGGGATGGGCAGCAATGTGAATAAGTTTAGATGACCAGGGTGATTCTAGGCATCGATGCCTCCCTGGCATTCAGAAAGGCCTAATACATAGCAGTCAGTACTGACTTCATTCATCAGCCATACTGGAGTAATGTCAGATACACTTCAAATGACAATTGTTTTATGTCAGAATACAAAATGTAAATATTATCTCTATATACCAAATTTTAGAAACTGATTTGGCATATCTCATTTCGTCTGAAAAATCATAGCATGCATTTAATGTCAAAACTCCATATTTTCCAGGAGGAGAGTGGCTGAGGGAGAGAAGTTAAGGAAGTTTCTTTTATCTTACTCAGAAAGTAGTAGAACCAGGAGAGAAACCAGACTGACCGCTATAAAACTATCTTTGCACTTGATGCAGCAGTGCATGCTAAAAGAGAATCACAGAAGTGCAGTACATACATCACTTGTAGGCATATTATTTGGTTGGAGGTAGTTTTAACATGTAACAGTCAATCAGCATATTCAATATACTATACTGCTCCTTTCTTCACTTAGAACAGTTCAATATTGGTTGACTTGATAGAGCAAAATATTTTAGGAAAAAATTTACTGACTCTGAAAGTACTTCTTGATCATTTATTAAAGGTACAGTAGTGATCTCTCATATCCCTTGAAATACTGGTTTTACTCTACTCAGTATGCTAATCTCATATTCATTTCTACTAAAAAGTTATATATATATATAATTTTCAACATTATATTAGTATTAGTATTAGTATGAGCATTATAGAATAAGGGTTAATGGCAGCTTCTTATAGCAGTGCCCTGTTTACTCATGCAGTCAAAACAAATTATATATTATCAAATATATTATATATATATATACACATAGATATATAAACACTTTTGTTTTAAAAATATACTTCATCTATTTGCATGCACCAATTGGGAATTGGGCAAACTAGTTTACTTTAAAGAGTCATAATAAGACAACAAGTAGCTCCATGTACTTCCTTTTTTTCTTCACACACCACTGATGTTTATTTCATTTAACTGTGCAAACCCATTATTAGAGTGGTATCATAGGGAGCAAAGGAGGAGACAGATGAGACTAATGGGAAAAAGTTAGACCCATAAATATGAATTGAAACTTTCAGAGATTTTTTTTAAACACCTTTTTAAGACAACTTTTGAGATTTCTGAATATTTGTTAATATTAATTGAGGGTATTTGAAAATAGACATGGGAATTTGTGAATTAAAAATTATGGTAACTTTTAAGACTCTTCACCTGCTGTACAATACTTGCTAATGTAAGATAAAACTACTTAGAAATATACATATTTTGTTCTGATCAAGAAAGAGTCACAGGATATATACTTACCTTCTAACACAATTTAGCCTTTTTTTTGAAACAACAATAGACAAAGTATATAGATCAATGGTTTTCAAGGCACTGTAAATCAGGAAATAAAGGTTTTTCTTTCCAGGAGATGTAAAAAAATGAATTTCTCTACCATGATCCAGCAAAAGAAAATTCAAAAGATGCTTGTACACTCCCTGGGATGAAGACATGGAGCTGAGAGTACAAACAGACTATATAGAATCATTAAAATAACTCAAATTATCCTAAAAACAATGCCATAAAAAGAAAAAAAGTGAACAAGAACATGTAGGAAAATATGGCATATATAACAATTGCTAGAATAAACCCAATAATATCTATAATTGCATTAAATATAAATGACATAAACACACCAATTAAAAGGCAGAAAAATTAAGATTTGATGAAAATAAAACCCAATGTTATTACCCTGATAACACTGGTCTTGGGTTAAAAAGATGGTTGCATTTCTATACACCAGCAACAGAATACCAAATAAAAAGCACAATCTTATTCGCAATAGCCACAAAAAACATATCAGTACTTTGGCATCCACCTAACCAGAGAAGTGAAAGACCTTTACAATGAGAACTACAAAATGTTGCTCAATAAAATCAAGGATGACACAAACAAATGGAAAAATATTCCATGCTCAAGGATTGAAGTAATCAATATTGTCAAGATGCCCATCCTACCCAAAGCAATCTACAGATTTATTGGCATACCCATCAAATTACCAACATCATTCTTCTGAGACATGGAAATGAAAATGTAGAAATTCATGTGGAAACAAAAAAGAGCAGGACAAGCCAAAACAATCCTCAGCAAAAGGAACAAAACTAGAGGTATTACACTTTCCGACTTTAAACTTCATTAAAAGGCTACAGTAACCCAAACAGCCTGGTATTGATACAAGAATAGACATATTGACCAATGGAAGAAGACAGAGATTATGGAAGCAAAAACTCAATCTCTCAAACAATTTATCTTCAACAAAGCCACCAATAACAAGAAAGGAGGCCACATTTAGTAAATGGTGCTGAGAAAACTGCCTGAACACATGCAGAAGAATGAAACAAGACTCCTATCTATTCACATATACAAAAATCAACTCTAAATGATCAAATATCTAAACAAAGTATAAGAATCCTAGACAAAAAAGTAGGAAACACACTTATGCACATTAAAGTAGGCAATCAATTATTGATTAAACCCCCAAAAGCAAATGCCATAAAATATAAGATAAACAAGTGGTCAATCATTAAACTGAAAAACTTTTGCACTATAGAAAAATCCATCAAGAGATTGAGAGGACAACACACAAAATGGGGAAAAAATAATTAGTTAACTATGTATCTTACAAAGACCTGATATCCAGGATCTGCAAGAAACTCAAACATTTAAGAAAAAAAAAAATTCCTAACAAAAAGTGGGCAAGATACACGAATAGACACTTCTCAAAAGAAGATATACAAGCAGGCAACAAATACATGAATAAATGCTCAGTCTAACACCAGAGAAATGTAAACCAAAAGCACAACGACAGACCAGTAAGGATGACCCTCATCAATAAATCAAAAAACAACAGATGCTAGAGAGGGTATGGAGAAAAGGGAATAAGGGAATGCTTCTTTTTAAGTTATATTTTATTTTATTTTTTATTTTTTATTTTTTTGAGTTGGAGTCTCACTCTGTAGCCCAGACTGGAGTACAGTGACCGCTCCCGGTCACTACAGCCTCGACCTGCTGGGCTCCGGCGATCCTTCCACCTCAGCCTTCCGAGTAGCCGGAATTACAGGCAGGCGCTACCAGGCCGGGCTGATTTTTTGATTTATTGTAGAGGTAACGTCTCGCTGCCCAGGCGGGTCTCGAATCTGCGGGCTCAGGCAATCCACTCACCTCAGCCTCCCAAAGGCGTGGGATTACAGGCTGAGCCACCGAGCCCGGCTATATTTTATTTTAAAGTTTGGAGTACAATTCAGGATTAGCTATACAAGTGGACATTGTACAGGTAAAGTTTGGGCCTCCCATTGGTCCCCACTTGGCCTGGTTTGAGATCAGGTACCCTTGTTAATGTTATGTCCACCCCCCAACTCTGGGAGTATCCCACTACTTCCAATCTCTTTCTTATAGTATTTTGGTAAATGTTCAGGGTCCCCTTATGAGTGAGAACATGTGGTACTTTGTTCTTTGTTTCTGTGATGATCGCTTAGTATGACAGACTCTAAGTACATCCAAGTTGCTGCAAAGTCCATATGCTTGTCCTTTTTTTATGGTTGTGTACTATTCCATTGTGTATATACACCACATTGTTTTTATCCAGTCCAGTTTTGATGGGCAGTATGGTTGGTTACATGTTTTTCCTATTGTGAATAGTGCTGCAATAGATATGTGTGTGTAGGTATCTTTTTGTAGAATGCTTTGAGTCTATTCATGTCTTTTGGCCAGTTTTTAATGGGACTGTTGTTTTTTTCCTTTCAGTATGTTTGGGTTCCTTGTAGATCCTGGTTGTTAAGCCTTTGTCAGATATATAGTTGGTAAATATTTTTCCTCATCTGTGGGCTGTCTCCCCACTCTCTTGATGGTTTATTTTGCTTTGCAGAAGCTTTTAAGTTTAACGAAGTCCCACTTGTCTATCTTATTATTATGGCATGGACACCTGGGTTTTTGATCAGGAATTGGTTGCCCACTCCAATTTCTGTAAGGGTGTCTCCTTCATTTTCTAAGATTCTTATAGTCTGAGATTTTATGTTAGGTCTTTGACCCATTTTGAGTTGGTTTTTTATATGGTGATAGGTAGGAGTTCTGTTGCAATCTTCTGCATGTGGTCAGCCAGTTCTCCCAGCACTATTTACTGAATAGATTCGCCTCTCGCCAGTGGTTGTTGGTGGAGGCTTTGTTGAAGATGAGTTGGTTGAGGAATCGAGATTTTGTTTCTGGAATCTCTATCCCATTCCATTGGTTCCTATGCCTGTTCTTGTACCAGTACAGACTGTTTTGGTTACTGAAGCCTTATAGTAAAGTTTAAAGTCTGTAAGTGTGATACCTCCTGATTTGTCTCTTTTGCTAAGGATTGTTTTAACTATTCATGGTCTTTTTTTTCATATGAAATTCTGTATTGTCATTTCCAGGTCTGAGAAGAATAATGTTGGTAATTTAATGGGTATTGTGTTGTCTGTAGATTGCCTTTGGTAGGATGGATGTCTTAACTGTTGATTCTTCCTATTCATGAGTAAGGAATATTTTTCCATTTGTTTGTGTCTTCTTGGATTTCTTTGAGCAGTGTTTTGTAGTTTTCATTGTAAAAGTCTTTCACTTCTCTGGTTAGGAAGATTCCAAGGTATTTAATTTTGGGGGGCTATTGTGAATTGAATTGTGCTTTTTATTTGGTTGTCTATTTGTTGTTGGTGTATAAGAATGTTACTGTCTTCTGCACATTTATTTTGTACCCTGAGACTTTGTCAAAGTCCTTTATCAGTGCCAGGAGGTTTTTGACAGATTTTTTTAGATTTTTGAGGTATAGGATCATATTGTCAGCAAAGAGGAATAACTTAAATACTTCTTTTCCTATTTGGATATGCCTTAATTCCTTCTCTTTTCTAATTTCTCTAGCTAGTACTTCCAACACAATGTTAAATAGGAAGGGTGAGAATGGGTAGCCTTGTCTTGTTCTGATTTTAAAGGGAAATTCTTCCAGTTTCTGTTCTTTTAGCAATATGCTGGCTGTGTTTTATTGTAGATGGCACTTACTATTTTGAGGTACATTTCTTCTATGCCTAGGTGTTTAAGAGTGAAAAGAGAATGCCTCTACACTGTTGGTGGGAGTGCAGCCTTGTTCAACCTCTATGGAAAGCAGTGTGGCAACTCCTGAAATAACAAAAATTGACCTTAAATATTATTCAGTGATATCTTTCCTGGGAATATACCTAGAGGAACAGAAATCAAAAAGAAACCCGCACACACATGTTTATAGCTGCACTATTCACAATAGCAAAAAATGCAACTAATTCCACTACCCATCAAAAGTGAACTGGAAAAAGAAACTGTAGTACATATGCATGAAGGATTATTACAAGCCATAAAGAACAAAATCATGAAATTCACAGGAAATTGGATTGAGTTGGAGACCATCACACTTAGTGGTCTATCACAGGAATAAAGAATTTAAAAACAAGCATTTTGATTCATAAGTGGAACCTGAACATTAAACACATTTACAAAAGGGAGGAATTGGCAGTCTATAGACACTATCAGGGAAGTAAGGGAGCGGACATGTAGCATCACAAAGGGTACTGATTATAAACCATAAGAAGTGAGGGCCAATTAAAGGTCTGAACTTCACCTGCACACAGGCAGCTTGTGTAGCTATTACTGAATTATACCCAACATATCTGTTAAAAAAAGAAAAAAATTCTTAAAATGAATGTTAACAGCAATACAAGTTATCAAAATTTCTGTCACATACAATACAATGTGATTATAGTAAAATTTATGGTGCTTAATGCCTACCTTTGAAAAACTGAAAGGTCACATGTTGACAACCTAACATCATTCCACAAGGGAAATTTAGAAAACATGAATAAACAAGAAATAACAAGGACAAGCACAGAAGTAAAAAATAAAACAAAACAAAAAATCCATAGAACAAAAAGTTTTTTTGAAAAGATAATCCTGAATTGTACCCCACATCTTTAAAATAAAAAATATTTAAAAGAAATTATTCCCAGCTTAAAAAAAAGAAAAGAAAAACAAAATTGATAGAACACTAGCTGGATTAATTAAGAAGAGGAAAGATGGTTCAAATTAGCTCACTCAAAAATGGAAATGGTGACATTACATCTGAGATTATTATGAATATCTCTGTGAAAACAAAATACACAATCTAAAGGAAATGGATAAATTATCAGGAGCATGCAAAACACCAACCATAAATCAGGAAGAAATATAATCCAAGATAGACCAATAATGAGTAGTAAGATTGAATCAGTAATTTGAAGTCCCTCAATAAAACAGTCCATGATCTGAAATATTCACAGCTGAATTCTATGACACTTTCAAGGAAGAACTGGTACCAATCCTACTGAAGCTATTTCATGAGATTGAAAGAAGGGAATTTTCCCTAACTCAATCTACAAAGTCAGTATTATACTAATTCCAAGGTCAGGAAAATATATAGCAACAACAAAAAGAAAACTATAGACCAATAAATATTTTGAACATAGATGAAAGCTTCCTTAACAAAATACTAACCAACTGAATCAAATAGCACAAAAATAAAATAAAATAAAATAAAACTCCTATAACACATAAGTGAATTTTGTTCCAAGATTGCAAAAATGGTTCCACATATACAAGTCAATAAACATGATCTCCCACGTAAACCAAATTTAAAAAATAAATTATGATCATATTACTAGACGCAAAAAAAAATTTAATAAAACTCAGCATCTCTTTTAAATAAAGACACTCAGCAAAGTAGGCATAGAAAGAACAGCCTTAAAATAATAAAAGCCGTATGTGGCTCTCATATAGCCAGTATTATAGTGATAAGGAAATGCTGAAAGCATTTGCCATCAGATCCAGAACAAATGTAAAGATGGCCACTTTCACCCCTCCTACTTAACATATTACTAGAATCCTAGGAATGCCATCAGGTAAGTGATAAATAAATAAATAAATAAATAAATAAATAAATAAATGGAACCCAAGTAGGAAAGAGGAAATCAAACCATGTTTGCTCATGACGTGATCTTATGCCTAGAAAATTCTAAAGACTCCTCCAAAAGTCTCCTGGTTTGAGAAATGAATTCAGTAAAGTTTCAGGTTACAAAAGTAATACACACAAATCACACTGCTATTTACTAATAAAGACCAAGATGAGAATCAAATCAGGAGCTCTGTACCATTTACAAGAGTGGCTAAAAAAATTAAAATACCTAGGAATATACATGATGAAGAATATAAAACATCTCCCCACCAAGAACTGCAAAGCACTGAAGAAATAAATTGCAGAGGACACAAATGGAAGAACCTTCCATTCTTATGAATCAGAAGAATCAACATGATTAAAATGACCATACTACCTATCTGTAATCTACAGATTCAATGAAATCTCTAGTAAACTATCAATGTCATTTTTCACAGAATTATAAAAAAATGCATATGGAAACAAAGAGCCTGAATAGCCAAAATAATGCTCAGTAGAAAAGATAAAACTGAAGGCATCACATTGCTCAGATACAAATTATACTACATGACCATAGTAACCGAACAGCATCTACTGGCACCAGAGCAGACTCATGGGTCAATGGAACAGAATAAAGAATCCAAAAATAAACCGAAATATTTCAACCAACTGATCTTTGACAATGTAGACAAAAACATATATAGAAAAGGACACCCTATATGGTGGCAGGAATGTTGGGTAGTCACATGCAGAACTGAAACTTGATCCCTATCTCTCACTATATACAAAAATTAACTCAAGATTGATTAAAGACTTAAATATCAGACCTTAAACCATAAATATCCTAGAAGAAAACCTAAGAAAAAATTTCTGGACCATGACTTAGGCAAATAATTTATGGTTAAGATTCCAAAAGCAAAAGCAACAAAACCAAAAATAAACAAGTGGGATTAGTTAGACTAAAAAACTCCTGGTCAGTGAAATAAACAATTAACAGAGTAAATAGACAACTTACAGAATGGTAGAAGATATTTACTGACATTTAGCAAGTGACAAATATTCATAATCTACAAAAAAATCAAGCATACTTTCAAGAAATAAAGCACTTAATCCAATTTAAAATTGGACAAATGACATAAACAGACATCTCTTAAAAAATTAAATACAAATATCCTAACAAAAATATGATTAAAATGCTCATTACTAATGACCAGAGAAATGCAAACTAAAACCTCAATAAAATACCACCTTACACTTCTCAGAATGGCCATTCAAAAAAAAAAAAAAAATACATACCGATGTAGATGTAGTGAAAAGGAAGCATTTATACACTGTTGGTGGGAGTGAAAATTACTGCAACCTCTATGGAAATTAGTACAATATTTCTCAAAGAACAAAATTTGATCTACCATTTGATCCAGCAATCCCACTGCTTAATATTAACCCATGTTACCTTATGTTTACTTATACATTTAGAGCAGCACAATTCACAATTTCAAAGATGTGGAATCAACCTAAATGCCCATCAGCTGATCTGAGGATAATATAAATGTGATACACACATATACGACACACATACATACACACACACACACACACACAATGGAATATTATTCAGCCATTTAAAAGGATGAAATAATGTCTTTACAGCATTCTGCGTGAAATTGGAGACCATCATCCTAAGTGAAGCTAAGTCTCCAAAGGTATAAATAATGGTATTATAGACATTGGCGATTCTGGGGTCAGGGGAGAAAGAGGAGTAGATTTGAAAAATTGCCTATCTGGTACAATGTGCACTAGTGGAGGTGATGGGTACACTGAAGCCCAGACTTCTTCACCCATATACATTGAAACCATAAAATAACAATAACAAAATTGTACCCTCTATAGCTATCTTAACTTCTAAAAAAGATACATAGATTCACAAACACACAAAGAAATATCACTTCACATCTGTCAGAATGTCTATTAGCAAAAAGACGAAAGACAAGTGTTGATTATGATGTAGAGAAATTGGAATTACGGAGTGGGTAGTAATCTATTATTACAAATCATATAGAAATGAATATGGAGGTTTCTCAGCAAGTCAATGAGGAAATTACTATGTGATCCAGCAATTTTACTTTTGGGAAACAAAAAAAAATTGAAATCAGGACCTCAAAGACATAATCACTCCTATATTTATAGAAACATAATTAACCGTAGATAAGACGTGGAAACAACATAAAAGTCCATCAAAAGATAAATGGACAAAGAAAAGCAACAACAACAAAAAAGAGAACTAACGGAACAACAGCAATAACAACAAAAACACAGAAGCAATTATCTTCCCAAAATATGAGTTATTAATATAATCATCAACATTTCAGTCATCATTTGAAAGTAAATAACCCCCATGCACCAAATAAAAGAGAGTTTATAAAACATAGTTTTAAAACCTGAATTGTACCCCGCATCTTTAAGATAAAAATTTAAAAAATAAAAAACTCAGAAATTATAAAACAAAATGCTACTCAACTACTTGTTTATAAGAAACTCACTTGAAACATGGCATATGTAGGTTAACAGTAAAAGGATGGATTAAGAAATATTATGATAGCATTTCTTAAAAAGTAGAAAAGAGTGGCTATTTCAATATCAGAAAGTGTGACTTCAAAGCAAATTACTAGTCATGTACCCGCAGTGGCTAATAAAAATTCAAGAATTTGAATTTCTAATTTCAAAATTTCTGAAACGTAAATCTCCAGGCCCAGATTGCTTAAGGAGAGAATATTACCAAACATTTTAAGAATGATTAACAAAAATAAAATAAAATTTTAAAAAAGAATGATTAACAGAAATTTGACACAATGGTTTTCAAAAAAAATTTTAGAGAGGAGGAAAGATATATCACCTAATTTTGTAAAATCAATATTAAAAACAAGGCAAAAATATTTTTCAAAGGTAAAAAGAAAGGAGGAGGAGAAAGGAAAAAGAGCAATACAGAATAAATTCATTGTGACTTTAGATGAAAATCTTCGATGAATATAATGCATTGACTCCAACAATGCATAAAGCAAATTATACACAAAAACTAAGCAGAATTTATTTCAAGTAAGTAAATCTGGATCAATATTTTAAAAATTATTTAATCCAATTCACAATACTATCAGGCTAAGAAGAAAACTATCATCAATATAAGCAGAAGAAGTATTTGATGAAATTTAACATCCATTCATCATAAAATTGCTAAGGTGAATAGAAATAGAGAATTATCTCTAGATACAGAATCTCCATGAAACTAACAGTTAAGGTTATATTGTGAAAACCTAATGATCTTCTCTGAGACTGAAAACAGCACAAGATTGCCCACACTCACCATGCTTATTGTGAGTATTAAAGCACAAGAATGAAGATAGTAAACACTTAGGAATTTAGAAATAAAAAAATATAATATTTTAAAAATGCTGGGTTTACAATCAAAAAGATACTTGAAAGAGTTAGCTCAATTGAGGAAAAATTCATAAAAATTATCCGATATGAAAAAATGCAGCAATATGTTGAAAAAGTCAATACTACTTTAAGGAACTAGAGGAAAAGTCTAACAGCATTCCAGTGGAATTCTAATAAAAGAAGAGAATGATATAGGAAAAATAATTTGAGAAGTTAATATTTTAAGCATTTGGCTAAGGTGTAAATTGAAATATTCAAGAAACAAACCTCAAAATGAATTAACCCAAAGCTGTATCTACACATATTTTAATAAACTGCTGAATGTGCAAAATAGGGAAGACATATTCATGCCACTTTTTCGACATAGTACATGTAGAAGGACAACGATTTGAAAAACTACAGATTTTCTATCAATAACAATGAAGACAAAAGACTGGCATATCTTTAAAGCACAATCATGTGCTGCATAATGACATTTGGGTCAACATCAGATTGCATACATGACATTGGTTCTATAAGACTATAATGGAATGAAAAAATTTCATTGCCTAGTGATATCATAGATGTTGTGAAGTTGTAAAACATTCCTTGTGAGTAGCACACAAAAACATGTGTTTGTAATAATACTGATGTAAGTAAAATCTACTGCACTGCCAGTCAGGTACAAGTATAGCACATACAATTATATGCACTACATAATACTTGATGATGATTGTAAATTACTATGTTAATGGTTTATGTATTTGTTTACTATATTGTAAATATTTTAGAATATACTTCTTCTACTTACATTTTTCTAAATTAACTGTAAAATAGTGTCAGCAGTTTCTTCAAGAAATATTCCAAGAAAAGGTGTTGCTATCACAGAAGATGACAGCTCCACGTATGTTAATTGCCCCTGAGGAATTTCCTGTGGGACAAGATACAGAGAAGGAAAATAGTATATTGTGTATTTTGTTTTTCTCAGGTTGCTGATCCTGTGTAGGCCTAGGCTATTAATTTTTAACACAGAGTTTAAAAAGTAAAATAATAAAAATAAAGAAAAGTTTAGGAATAGGGATATAGAGAAAGAAAATGTTTTGGTACAACTGTACAATGTGTTTGTGATTTAAGCTAAGTATTATTACTAAAGTTAGAAAGTTCAAAATGCATAAAGTAAAAACTAGCAGTAAGGTAAAAATAATTTACATTGAAGAGAGCAAAACGTTTTAAATAAGTGTAGAGTAGCCTAAGTGTACTATGTGAATAATGTCTACAGTGGTGTACTATAATACCCTTGGTCTTTGTATTCATTCTTAACTGAATCCCTGACCCATCCAGAGTATTTTCCTCACCACTATGATGTTGTCTATAGTTTAGTCGTATATTTCTTTTATTATTTTGTGCTATGTTCCTTCTATGCCTATTTTGCTGAAAGTTTTTATTAAGATAGAATGATGTATTTTAAAATATTTTTTGCATCATTGAAAGGATCATATAATTTAATATTTAAAAATTCTGTTTATATGGTGGATCATGTTTACTGACTTACATATACTGAACTAACGTTGCACCCCTGGAATAAAATTCACTTAATCACTGCAGGTTTTTGTTTTTTGTTTCTTTGGCGTGCTGTTGGATTCAGTTGACTAGCATTTTGTTAAGGACGTTTTTAATCAATGTTCAAAAGAGGTACTGGTCTCGTGTGTGTGTGCGCGCGCACGTGTGTGTGTGTGTGTGTGTGTGTGTGTGTGTGTGTGTGTGTGTGTGTGTGTTTTCCTGACTTTGGTACTAGGGTAATACTGGATTCATAGACGGTGTTAGGGAGAATTCCGTCCTTTTCAATCTCATGAAATAACTTCAGTAGGATGGGTACCAGTTCCTCCTTGCAGGTGTCATAGAATTCAGTTGTGAATCTGTCACATCCTGAACTTTTTTTGTTGAAAGACTTTTAATTGCTGATTCAATCTCATACCCATTATTGGTCTGTCATGGATTTTATTTCTTCTTGATTCATGATGGGTGGTTTGCATCCTCAGGAGAATGTATCCATTTTCTCTAGATTTTGTATTTTGTTTTTATAGAGGTGTTCATAATACTTATGGCTATGATGTCTACATTTCCATTTTTAATTGAGCTAATTTGGATCTTCTTTCCTCTTTTTAATTAATCTAGCTAGTGTTCTGTCTCTTTTTTTTGTATTTTCAAAAAACCAACTTTTTGTTCTATTGATTCTTAGTATTTTTTATTTCAATTTTGTTTACTTCTGCACTAATCTTTATTTTTCTTTTCTGCTGGATGTAGGTTTGGTTTATAAATCTCTTTCCCTTGTGAGGTGATGTTATGTTCTCGATATGTGACTTTTCAGTTTTTTTAAGGTAGGCATTAAGCACTATACATTTTTCTACAGTCACAGTTTATGGTGTATTACAGAGGTTTTAATAACGTGTTATTGTTGACATTCATTTTAAGACATTTTTAAGGTTTCCAGTTTGATTTCAAAGTTGACTCACAGATCATTTAGGAGAGATTTGTTTAATTTTCATGTATTTGATTGATTTTGATAGTTCCTCTTGGATTTGATTTTTGAGTTTTATACCACTGTGATCTGAGTATGTGCTTGATATATTAATAATTTTGAATTTTTTGGATATTGAAATTTAATGTATGGCCTATCATATGATCTAACTTGGAGAATGTTCCATGTACTGATGAGAAAAATGTGTATTCTGTATTCTTATTGTATAATATTCTCTAGATATGTTAGGTTCATTTGCTCTAGAATCTAGTTTAACTCCAACTTTTTGTTGACTTTTGCCTTGATGAGTTCTCTGTTGCTGTCAGTGGAGCATTGAAATATCCCATTATTATTGCATTACTGTCGATCTTTTTTCTTAGTTCTAATAAAATATGTTTTATAACACTGGGAGTTCTGCTGTTGGGTGCATATATGTTTACAATTTTTATATCTTATGGTTGGGTTGATACTGCATTAATTATATAATGATTTTGTCTTTATTCACGTTTGTTAACTTAAAGTCTGTTTTATCTGGTATGAGAATAGTTATTATTTGGTTTGCTAGTATTTAGTTTTTTAGTATTATTATTTGCTCATATTTTATTTATTTATTTAATTATTTATGTATTGCTCTTTTATATTTGCATGGAAAATTTTTTTCACTCTTTTACCGTTAGTCTATAAGAGTCTTTATTTGATAAGTCAGTCTGTTGAAAGCGGCAGATGTTTGGATTGTATGTGTGTGCGTTTAATTCATTCTGCCAATTAATACATTTTACATAAGACTTGAGACAATCACCTTTAAATCTTAGTAAAGACATATAAGGTACTGTTCCATTAATTATTTTGATTTTTTTTACCAGGTTGCTTTATTTTCTCCATGTTTTACGTTCGGCGAGCTTCAAAATTTTCAGTGTTTCTCTTCTGCTACATCTTTATCTTTAGTTTCAATGGTTAGAATTCTTTGAGTTTTTGTTTTTCTAGAGGCAGTCTAGTGGTGGCATATTCTCTCAGCATGTGCTTGTCTGAGATAGTCTATATTTCTCTTTCATTTATAACACTTCATTTTGTGGAATATAAAATCTTTTACTGACAGTTACTCTGCTTGAGGAATTTGATGATAGGCCTTCCATCCCTTCTGGTTTGTAAAGTTTCTGCTAAGAAGTCTGCTGTTAATCTGGTAGGTCTGCCTTTATAAATTATTTGATACTTTTGTTTCAATGCTCTCAGACTAATCTCCTTCACATTGATTTTGCAAATCTAATGACTATATGCCTTGAGGATAATATTTTTGTGATGAATCTTTCAGGATTTCCTTGGGCTTTGTGTACCTGGATGTTTAAATCTCTGGCAAGGCCAGGGAAGTTTTCCTAAATTTTTTCCTCAAATAGATTTTCTAAATCTGTTGTTCACTCTTCTTCCTCAGGTCACCTATGAGCTTTAGTTTTAAACATTTTACATAATCCCACATTTCTTGGAGACTTTGCTCCATTCTCTGTATTCTTTTTGTTTGTGTTGTGATAGTGTTTTTTCAAGTTCTGAAATTTTTATCTTATATCTGTTTATCTGTTAGCTATTTGTGTGCCTAAGCAAAAATATCTGTCCAAGTCCTCAGTCCATTTTTAATCATTCTATGATGGTTTTGCTGTTGTTGCTATTATTGAGTTGTAATTGTAAACTCTATGTTTTGGAGATTAACCCCTTATCAGGCATATGGTTTGTCCTTTCTGTACACATTTACTTTACACTCCCTCTATTTTATTTTATTTTATTTTTTGCTGTGCAGATGCTTTTTAGTTTGATGTAGTCCCATTTTATTTGTTGTTGCCTGTGCTTTTAATGTCTTATTCATGGAATCATTGCCAAGACAATTCTTGAAGTATTCCTCTATGTTTTTTCTCAGAACCGCACATTTTCAGCTCTTATAATTAAGTCTTTAATCTTTTAGTGGTGATTTTTATGTATAGTATACGGGTTCAATTTTGTTCTTTTGCATGTGGATGTCAAGTTTCTACAACACTATTTGTTTAAAAAGACTGTTCCTTACGGTGTCTTCTTAACATCCTTATTTATGATCAGTTGACCTTATATGCATGAAGTAATTTCTGTCCCATCTGTATATATGAATATCTACATGCCCATGTGATACTGTTTCATTTGCTGTAGCTTTGTAATATATATTTAAATCAGGATATTTGATGTCTCCAGCTTTGTTATTTTGTTTTCAAGATTGGAAATTCTTGTTCATTTTTCCTCTATGTAGAATTATTTTATTTATTTTG
Source organism: Carlito syrichta (assembly GCF_000164805.1). NCBI lineage: Eukaryota > Metazoa > Chordata > Mammalia > Primates > Tarsiidae > Carlito > Carlito syrichta. The sequence continues at coordinate 2,720 of NW_007251464.1, read as the reverse complement.
GTCAAAAAAATGCCTCTGGGTTTTTCTAGAGATTACCTTAAATATGTAGATTACTTTGAGTAGTATAAACATTTTAATAATATTGTCTTCCAATCCAATAACAGAATGTCTTTCTAATTGTGTCTTTCTCGTTTTCTTCATTACTTTGTGGTTTTTTATCATATAAATCTTCCACTTTTTTAGTTGTCTACTCCTAAGTATTTTATTCAATTTAGTGCTACTGATAATGGGATTGTTTGCTTAATTTCATGTTCAAATTTTTCATTGTGTATAGAAACACATCTAATTTTTGTGTGGTTACTAGGCATTTTGTAACTTTTCTGAATTCTTTTTTTAATTTAAACAAATCGGGGTGCAATCTGTTAGCCTATTACATTGTTCTTGTTTAAATATACTTGTGTGTGTGTGTGTGTGTGTATAATCATGGCATTTCCAAACAAGAACAATTTTCTTAAAAAAAATATGCATCTATTTTGTATTTTTCTCATCTTATTGCTCTGAGTAGAACTTCCAGCACTATAATGACTATAAGTTTGGAAACCAAGCATGGCTGTCTTTTTCCTAATCTTAATGCAAACTCTTTAGCTTTTCACTATTAGTTATTATGCTATCTGTAGGCTGTTTATATGTAGTCTTTATCATCTCGAGGTACCTTCTGAGTATTCTGAGTTTTTTTGAAAATAATCATCAAAATGTGTGAATTGTGTCAAATGTTTCTTCTGCATCTATTGAAATTATCGTGTCATTTTTATCCTTTATGCTATTAATGTAGTAAATCACACAACTGATATGCATAGTTGAAACATTATTGCATGCCAGAGATAAATCCCAATTGATCATGGTGGTTTTAATATGCTACTAGATTGAAGTTTGCTAGCATTTTGTTGAGAACTTGTATCTATATCCCAGCATATTGGTTTGTAATTATGTTTTGTAATCTTTACTTGGGCTTGGTATCTGTACTACAGTTGCCCCATAAAATGAATTTGAAAGTATTCCCATTTCTTCAGTTTTTGAAAGAGCTTGAAAACATTTGCATTTATCCCTTAAATGTTTGGTACCATTCACCAGTACAGCCATTTAGTCCTTGGCTTTCTTTTGAAAACATCCTTGGCTAGTTTGTGTGTGTGTGTGTGTGTGTGTGTGTGTGTGTATGCATGCACACACACGTTGAGAGGTTTTGATTCAATTTTCCTACTAGTATAAGTCTGTTCAGACTTTCTACTTCTTCATGATTTAGTCTTTTTAACTTGTATGTTTCTTAGATTTTGTTCATTTCTCTTAGGTTGTCCAGGTTGTTTTTGGTATTCTATTTGTCTATTCACTTTTTTTTTTTGTCATCTTGAGAGTGTGTTGTTTTTGGTCATCTGGTCAATAAACAAATTATTTGTTTTTGTTAATTTTTTATTGTTCCACTATTTTCTATTTAGCTTATTTCTTTCCCAAACTTTGTAAAATAGCTTTTTGGATTTCTCACAAAGAGAATATCTCCATGAACTGATGCTAAATAATTGTGTTTGTGGAGGGAATGAAGGTCCAGGGCTCCTACTCTGCATGTTGCTGACTTGAATTTCCATCAGTTTCATATTGAATATTAAAACAACCTTTCATTCTCACTTAGTCATGGTGTGTTAGATGCGTTATTCTTTTTGCATACTGTAGGATTTGATCTTATAACAATTTATATAGAATTTTGACACCCATGTTCCTGAAGGATATTGTTCTGTAGTTTTGTTTTTGTTTTTTTTCTTATAATATCCTTTTCTGGTTTGGAAATCTGAGAAATATTGGTTTCATAGTACTAGTTAAAACATATTCACTTCTTTTTAGTTTCTGAATGATTTTATATAGAATGCATGCTATTTATTCTTAAATGTTTAATAATATTTTCAAGTGAGTTCCTGCATACCCGAAATTTAATTTATGTGAAAGTTTTCAACTAGATTTTAACATCTTTAATTTCCACCAAAATAATGTAGGTATACGCACTTCTTGGACTTTCAGTTTTTATATTTCAATAAATTTCTCAATCTCATATAAGCATTTAAATGTATTACATGCTGGGCTCGGTGGCTCAACCTGCTATCCCGCGCCTTTGAGAGGCTGAGGTGAGTGGATTGCCTGAGCCCGCGGTTCGAGACCCACCTGGGCAGCAAAACCTCATCTCTACAATAATAAAAAAAAATCAACTGGGCGTTGTAGCACATGCCTGTAATTCCAGCTACTTGGAAGGCTGAGGCAGAAGGATCGCCGGATTCCAACAGGTCGAGGCTGCAGTGGCTGGGAGCGGCCACTGCACTCCAGTCTGGGCGACAGAGTGAGACTCCAACTCAAAAAAAAATGTATTACATAAAGTTATTCATACTATTACCATGCTATCATTGTAATCCTAAAGGACCTGTTGTGTCATAACCTCTCTAATTTGGATCTAGGTAATTTACCTGTATTTTTAATATTTGTTTTCTATTGTTCTGGCTAGTTATCATTTTTTTACTTGGAAATTATTTTCAAGATTGTCTACTTAAAAGTATTATTTAGAGTATCGCAAAGTTCCTATTTATTTTTACGGTTTTAGCTTTTTTCTCTTGTAGTCTCATCTGCCCCATTCTGTGTTCTTTTTGATACTAAGCTAATGGGTCCTGCACAATTACTTAATCATAATAAACATCAGTAGTATGATAAAGAAAAACTAAAGCAAATGAAGCTATTTGTTGTCTTAT
>NW_007251463.1:2178-3296 GCF_000164805.1 Carlito syrichta | reverse complement strand
GATGAATTGTATGGAATTGCTGAGCTTGATTCACTAAAGACTACAAAGAGAGGGCATATGACCGATTATGTCAAGGCATCTGCTAATTAATTACCTTGATGTAGAAGTGCAGGGAGTCATTAATGAAATATAATATGATCTATGAAAAATGGTTGGTTTCTAACAATTATTAGTTGCTGTAATTTGATAAGTAAATCAAGAATGATTGCCTTATTAACAGGCATGATAACGTTAAAAAATATGATACAACATCCCATTTATATAACAGGAATCAGTATAGAAAGACAATTTTCTCCACTTAAATCAAGACGGTCACAAATCACAATCCTTCCCTGCCTGGCTCCACTTGCCGGAGATCTTTTGGGGCCAAGGTGCAAATTTAAATTATCTGGATGTTTTTATTCATGATACCTAGCTGCTTATTCTTTTATGCATTCCTTATCCTCAGGTAGTAGATGATCATCATCAACAAGGGCAGTGGCTAACATTGCCTGGGAAAGAACAGGGATTAATAAGGGAGTTGTTTCACCTGGTTCCTCGTTTGCTCTAATGGTCTTTTTATCAATCTCTTGTGGATATAAGACATCTTTCATTATATTCCATAATGCAAAAGTATCTACAGGCACTAGTTCTGGACCATGGAGAAGATAATAAACTTCCACTTTTTCCCCAACCTTTGTCCATGTTTCTAAATTCCGATGCCTTCTTCAGGGAACCAGCGGCACCGTTTGCTGGGAGCTGCAATCACTAGTAAAAGTAAGGTAAAAGGGACCTGAAAGCAGGAAAAACGCCAGCTGGGAGCAAGGCCCCAGTAAAATGCGGCCATAATGGAGGCAAAGCCCCATGGACCCTGTTGACAGACCTCCCCTAACTTTGAAGGATTGCCTGCATAGGCTTGAGAATATTCCCTCTTTAATTGAGATAATAGATGTACAAATGGATGATGGCATTTGACAGCAAAAATTATACATAGGCATAATGGAGGTGAGATTGCAGCAAAAAGGGTGCCCCGTAGAATGTACAAGGATGCGGAATTAGCAGTAAACCCATGTATAAAAATGTAAAAAGGGCTCAACAGCAAAAAATTTCCCCCCTGAAGGGACAAGGGAAAGCAAATT
>NW_007251463.1:0-868 GCF_000164805.1 Carlito syrichta | reverse complement strand
CATATTGTGCCTCCTTAAGACGTTGAGAAGTAACCTGCCAGAACTTTTGAGATGTTATTGTGCCTCTTTAAGACGTTGAGAAGTAATCGTGTCAGAACTTTTGAGATGTTGTAGTGCCTCTTTAAAAAGAAGTTGAGAAGTTGTCGTGTCTCTTTAAGAGTAATCCAGAACTTGAGAAGATATTGTGCCTCTTTAAAAGAAGTGATTTGAGAAGTTAGCATGTCTCTTTAAGAACTTGAGAAGTTGTCGTGCCTCCATAAGGAGTAAATATGGGCCATTCCAGTTCAAAAGAAAGAAAAGCTTATTTAAGAATTATGGAAAAAGCATTGCAGCATAAAGGGATTAAGGTTAGTAAAAACAAATTAAACTTATTTTTAGACTTTGTTCAAAAGGTAAATCCCTGGTTTCCTGATGAGGGGACCTTGGATTTGGAAATCTGGGACCAGGTTGGAAAAAATATTAAAAGATGGTATACCACTAACGGAGGGACCCAAATGCCTGAGGATGCTTATTCTTTATGGAATATATTAAGGCAGGCTCTCATGACTAATCCTTGTCATGGCACCTTTTCCCAAACTGAGACCACTGTTACCTTGCTTAATAGAACTTCCTCTCGGTCTTCTAAGATTATGCTAACTCAGGAGGAGGAATGGTCCGAGTCTGAGGAGAAAGAATATAAAGGGGAACCCCCGACTTTCAGTATTGAGGATCAGTTGTCTCCTGAAGACGAGGTAGATTTAAATGAGGAAGCTGCTAAATATAATAACCCAGGTTGGCCTCCTTTCACGTTACCTTTGCTCCCCCTCTTTCCCTCATGCCTCCGGAAAACAAGGCAAGAAAATATAAATCGGGATTTAGAGGAGCTATG
>NW_007251462.1:0-26974 GCF_000164805.1 Carlito syrichta | reverse complement strand
CAGAAATTAAAAGATTCCTGGAAACAAATGAAAATGAAGAAACATCTTATCAAAACCTCTGGGATGCCATGGAAACAGTTCTAAAAGGGGAATTTGTATCTCTATAAGCACACATCAAGAAAACAAAAATATCACAAGTGAAGAGCCTAACAAATCACTTAAGGGAGTTGGAAAAAGAAGTCCACCAAAACCCCAACTTTAGTGGAAGAATCTAAATCACCAAAATAAGAGCCCAAATATGGGACAAAGAAGATAAAAATACCATAGAAAACATCAGCAAAACAAAAAGTTAGTTCTTTGAAAGAATTCATAAGATTGATGGACTCCTAGCCAGAATGACCAAGAAAAAGAGAAAAACCCCAAATAAACACAATCAGAAATACAAAAGATCAAATCACAAGTAACCTTGAAGAAATACAAAAGATTATCAGAGATTAGTATGTACACCTATATGGAAACAAACTTGATAACTTAAATGAAATGGAAGATTTTTGACATCACACAACCTCCCCAGGTTAAAACAAGAAGACATTGAGACACTAAATAGACCAATAGCAACCCAGGAAACTGACTCTGATATACAAAAACTACCTATGAAAAAAAAGTCCTGGACTGAATGGCTTTCCAGTAGAATTCTGCAAAATTTATAAGGAGGAGCTGATATCAATCCTATTGAAGGTATTTCAGGCAATTGAGAAGGATGGAATTCTCCCCAAATCATTTTACGAAACTAACATCATACTAATACTCAAACTGGGTAAAGATCCAACAAAAAAGAGAACTACAGGCCAATATCCCTTATGAGCACAGATGCAAAAATCCTCAACAAGATTCTAGCAAATCGGATCCCAAAACACATCTCAAAAATCATCCACCATGTCCAAGCAGGCTTCATCCCCAGGATGCCGGGCTGGTTCAACATTTGCAAGACCATAAATGTAATTAAATACATCAACCTATATAAAAACAAGAACCACATGATTATATCATTAGATGCAGAAAAAGCTATTGATAAAATCCAGCATCCCTTCTTGATAAAAACTCTCGAACATCTAGGTATAGAAGGAACGTACCTCAAAATAGTAAGTACCATCTACAATAAACCCACAGCTAACATATTGCTAAATGGACAGAAACTGGAAACATTTCCCCTGAAAACTGGAACAAGACAAGGCAACCCACTCTCAGCCCTCTTGTTCAACATTGTGTTGAAAGTCCTAGCTTGGGCAATTGGACAAAGGAAGGAAATCAGGTGTATCCAAACAGGAAAAGAGGAAGTCAAGTTATCCCTCTTTGTTGATGATATGATCCTATACCTTGAAAATCCAAGAGAATCTGTCAAAAACCTGCTTGCACTTATAAAGGACTTTGGCAAAGTCTCAGGGTACAAATTAAATGTGCAAAAGACAGTTGAATTCCTATACACCAACAACAAGCAGGCAGAGACCCAAATCAAAAGTACAATCCCATTCACAATAGCTACAAAAAAATAAAATACTTTGACATCTTCCTAACCAGAGAAGTGAAAGACCTTTACAATGAGAACTACAAAACACTGTTCAAAGAAGTCCAAGAAGACACAAACAAATGGAAAAATATTCCATGCTCATGGATAAGAAGAATCAACCTTGTTAAAATGTCCATCCTACCGAAGACAATCTACAGATTCAACACAATGCCCATTAAATTACCAATATCATTCTTCTCAGACCTGGAAATGACAAAACATAAATTCATATGGAAACATAAACAACCATGAAGAACCAAAACAATCCTTAGCAAAAGAAACAGTGCAGGAGGTATCACACTTCCAGACTTCAAACTTTACTATAAGGCTAGGGTAATTAAAACAGCCTGGTATTGGTACAAGAGCAAGCACATAGACCAGTGGGACAGGTTAGAGATTCCAGAAGCAAAGCCTCAATTTCTCAACAACTCACCTTTGACAAAGGCTTCAACAACAACCACTGGGGAGAAGAGAATCTATTCAGTAAATGGTACTGGGAAAACTGACTAACAACGTGCAGAATATTGAAACAGGACCCCTACCTATGACCATACACAAAAATTAACTCAAAGACCTAAATGTAAAACCTCAAACTAAAGAATCTTAGAAAATGCAGGAGACATCCTTATGGAAATTGGAACTGGCAACCAATTCCTTTTCAGAACCCTAAATGCCCATACCTTAAGAAATAAGAGACAAGTGGTACTTCATCAAACTAATGAGCTTCTACAAAGCAAAAGAAACCATCAAGAGAGCAGGGAGACAGACCACAGAATGGGAAAAAAATATTTGCTAACTCTATATCTGACAAAGGCCTAACATCTAGGATCTACAGGGAACTCAAATGTGCCAAAATGAAAAAACAAACAGCCCCATTAAAAAGTGGACAAACGACATGAATAGACACTTCTCAAAAGAAGATATATTGGCAACCAACAGACACCTGAAAAAGTGCTCAGCCTCACTCATCATCAGAGAAATGCAAATCAAAACCACATTGAGATACCACCTAACCCCTGTAAGAATAGTCATCATTAATAAAACAAACAACCAACAGATGCTGGTGAGGTTGTGGGAAAAAAAAGAATGCTTCTACACTGCTGGCAGGAATGCAAACTAGTACAACCTCTTTGGAAGGCAGTGTGGCGATTTCTGAAAGAACTAGAAATTGACCTTCCATATGACCCAGCAATTCCCCTATTGGGAATATACCTGGAGGAACTCAAATCATTCTAAAAAAAAGATACCTGCACATATATGTTTGTTGCAGCTCTATTCACAGTAGCAAAAACATGGAGCCAATCAGGCTGCCCATCAAAGCTGGACTTGATAAAAAATGTGGTACATATACACAACGGAATATTATGCAGTCATAAAGAAGGACAAACACATGGACTTTGCAGCAACTTGAATGGATTTACAGTCAATCATAGTAAGTGATCTATCACAGAAATAAAGAACAGAGTGCCATATGTTATCACTTATGAGTGGAACTTGAACAATTATAATACTATAAGAAAGGGATTGCTAGTAGTGGAAACTGTCAGGGGAGGGGAGGTGGGATTACCAGTAGAGGGAAACTGCTAGGGGAGGGAGGGGCATACCTTATCAACAAGAGTACCTGCATAACCAATGTTTGTATACCTACCTTGAATTGTACCCCACATCTTTATAATAAAAAAAGAAAAGAAAAGAAAACATCTGACTTGAGTATGTGAAAGGTGGTTTAACATAAATATATAAGTGCATGATATTGAAAAAATTGGCACAAGGAAACTGATGATGGATCATTATTAATAATAATGGTTACATTTTATAAGAAGCACTTGCTACATATCAGTCACTGTTTCAACTTAACCCTCAGCAACCCTCTGAGATAAATTGATTAATATCTCTATTTGACATGTGAAAGAACAGAGGCACAAACATATCTTATAGCTATGAGCAATTTGAATGGATTTTGAGAATGAGCAGAATGCAAACCTAGGGACTATTACTCCTGAGCCTGTGTCCTTAATTGCATTTCTGCCTTTGACTGATGTGAAAAATAGGTACTACAACTTATCAAAGAGGAGGGAGTCACAGAAGACACTGGAATGTTTAGTCATATCTTTGTGTTGGAGTTGGGATTTGAAATGTCAGTATGTGACAAGTAGTTCTAAATGATTGCTCCCTGAAATCTAAAGTCTTAGACATCTTCTGACAAGAAAGAAGATTTAATGACATCCTAAAGCTTTAAATTCTATTATTCTAGGATTTTTCCCTTTGGAGGAGGAAGCAATTTTCCCTTTGTCATTCACATGCCAGAAACATAAAGTAACTTTTTTGTTACTGGAATATCTCATGCATATCTCCTACAGCCACATGGTGCTCTGAGAATATTAACTATTCCCTTCTGCAGCATACACAATGCTATGAATTTTATTCTTTTCATTTTTACTCAAACAAAAATAAAGCATAGCAAAACACAGAGTTATGCATTCTAGACAGTATTGAATAAGTAATGCATCTCTTTGGATCTAGTTTCCCAACGTGCACCACATTAATTGTTGTATTACAAATATTTTCTCTTAATTGTTCCTCAGAGGGCTTTAATAAATGTTACAGCATATCTTAAAACAATCAGTTTGCAGTTCTAAAGTTCTTTGTTGAGGATAATAAATTTATAGCATCTAAAATGCTGGCTCTTGAGTAAATGTAGGAACTTATAGCCTTCATTTTTTCTCAATTTAATTTGTTATTATACTGCAGTAATAAAAAGGGTTGGTTAGTGATTTTCAATATAGGTTTATAATATATTTGCTCTCATCCAATGTTAAAGAACATTTACTCTCTCATCAAAAATTGTTATGATAGCTTTGTTTCTATTTCCTGAAGCTTTTCTGCCAAGAACTCATCACATGTACATAATAATATTTTAACTTCCTATTTTGTATGCAGTTGAAAGGGAAAATCATTTGGCTAGGACTAAAAAATAAGGCAAAACTGTCACCAGATCTGCAAACTCTCTCCATTTGTAAAAGTCTTTTACTCCTTTTTAATGTATTTTTTCTGACTATTTTTAAGTTTAGTTCTTAGTTTTACAATTGACACAAAATAATTGTACATATTTATAAAGTATAATGTGTTGACTCAATGCATGTATACATAATATAATGATCAAATTGAGGTAATTATCACCTCCGTCACTTTATACAGTTATCATTTCTTTGTAGTGACAATATTCAAAATCCTATCTTCTAGCTATGTTACAACACATATCGCATTGTTATTTGCTATAGTCACCTTAAAGTACACTAGAATATCAAAACTTATTCTTATGGAACTATAACTTTGTACCCATTCATTAACTTATCTCAGTCATCCTCTCTCCTCTATTCTCCCAGCCCCTGGTAACCACAGTTTTGCTCTCTACTTTTATAAAATTAACTTTTGCAATTCTACATATATGTAAAATCATTTGGTGTTTGTCTTTCTGTGCCTGGCTTAGAACATAATGTCATGTAACGTAATGTCCTCCAGGTTTACTCATATTGCTGTAAATGACATAATTTCATTCTATTTTATGGATGAATAGTATTCCATATACCTTATACATATATATTTACATATATACTATATTTTCTTATCCAGTCATCTGTAGATAGCCATTTAGGTTGATTCTATACTTGACTATTATGAATAGTGCTGCAATAAACATGGATGTGATGAAAAAGGACATACTACAATTGATACCACAGAAATATAAAGGATCATAAGAGACTACTGTGAACAACTATATTTCAACAAGTTGGAAAACCTACAGGAAGTAAGTATATTTCTGGACACATACAACTTATCAGGATTACATCATGAAAAAAATGAAAAACCTGAGCAGATCAGTAACAAGTAATGAGATTAAAGCAGTAATAAAATGTTTTCTATCACAGAAAAGCTCAGGACTTGATGGATTCACCATCAAAGTCTACCAAACATTTAAAGAAGAATTAATAACAATTCTACTTCAACTTTTTCAGAAAACTGAAAAGGAGGGCATACTTCCAAACTCATTCTACAGGATCAATTTTACCCTAATACCAAAAAAGAAGAAAACAATAGGCCAATATTCCTGATGAATATAAATGAAAAAATTCTCAATAAAACACTAGCAAATTGAATTCAAGAACACATTAAAAAGATAATTCACTACACTAAAGCGGGATTCATCCTAGGGATGCAAGGATGGTTCAACATATGCAAATCAATAAACATTAGATATCACATTGACAGAATGAAGGCACGAAATATATGATCATTTCAATAGATGTCTGAAAAGTAGTCAATAAATAAAATTAAACATTCCTTCAATATAAAAACTTTTAACAAACTGGATATATAAGAAATATACCTCAATACAATACAGGTCATATATAACGAAATCACACTAAATAGCATATCGAACAGAGAAAAGTTGAGAACTTTCCTTGAAGATTTGGAACAAGACAAGGAGGCCCACTCTCCTCACTTTTATTCAACATAGTATTGGAAGTTCTTTTATCTTCTTAGGTGAGAATAAATGCCCCTTTTATTACCAAGGCTAACTTCTCTTTCTCTGCACTGAATATCAAATAATAGTTGACCTCCAATAAATTAAATTGAATGAGTAAATACATCTATGAATGAATGCATTCTATCTTACTCTTTTAACGGGAAGTGAACTTGGGACTCTCTGTCCCACTTTGGCCAAAACTCCAAATACCAAGAATCAAGCACTTGATGTCAAGAATTCCCAAACTGAAAGCAAGGTGGAGAACTACTTAAGCTTATTTATAAAAAAAGTGGCTTATAACCAAAGTTGGGAGTTTCTAGTGGGCAACATTCAACAGTTGTAGTTGAAGAGTTTGGGAGGTTATATTAGAACCACGCTGGAGCTATCTTAAAGGGTCTTTGTCCCAGAGGGTTGCTTGGTAATGAGTTGCAGAGGTCCAGATATGGGCCATCCAAGAATCAGGGGTTGAAGCAGATGCTACAAATGTTCACTTGGAGAGCAAACCAATCCTTTCAAATATTTGTAAGTGAGAGAGAAAAGGATTTTGGAGCTTCACAAGGCAAACTGACTTATTAAAGACTGAGAATTCCTAGAGGAAAATGAATTGTTCTATTTGATATGTGACCACTTGACTCCTTAAATAAATAGCCTTTAATAATATTTCTTTGTATTCTGTGATATTTTCTTCCTCAGAGCATACTATCTTTTAATTTTTCCTTACTGTCTCACCACCAAAATGACAAATAAGAAAACAACAAAACTAACTCAATAGTATGAGCTCTCTGATCTTGTTAGTCACATAATCAGAGATGACAACTAGAAACCTTATGGTGATCCTCTATCAGACCAGTTTTTAACCAGCCTTTCAAGGTTCAGGCTTATCTTTCATCTTTTTGCCTTAGCCATTATCTCTAAGATATTTGTCTGTGGTGTTTCTTTGGAAGCAGCAGTAGAAGAGAAGGGAAAAGAACCAGGAGTAAGGAGGTGAAGAGAAGAGAGAAAACAAGTGCTGATATTAACCTGATTTTCTTCACAAAATATCTCTTACTATTGCTCAGGCTCAATATCTCATTTTTGTGGTCATTCTTCTCTGACAATTGTAGCCTGTGTCACTCAATTATGCATTACCTTACTTATGTCCAATGATATTATATACTCATTAGTGGTCAAGGGCTATGTCTTTATCATGCTTGTTAGCTTATGGCAAGGTACTAACAATAATACTTCATTTATGTGGTACATGGTGTACCTTGCAAATTTTATCTTTCAACATACCTGTAAAGTATGCATTATTCTGATTTTGTCAATCAGTAAACATATTTCCAAAGAGATTAAGTAGCTTATCCTAGTTCATGAAGTTAGTAAATAGAGTCTAAACACAAGTTCAGTTTTTTGGACGGCAAATACCATATTCTTCCTGGTATATGTTGAATATTCACTAAGTAAAAGCTATTTGGGAAAAAATTATTTATTATAAGTACTTCAAAAATGCATATGCCCCATAATCAGTCTGGAAATAAAACTTAAATCTGCCAATTTTAAAATTTAGTACCAGAATCAGTTTCTGCTCTGTTACTTAGCTGTAACTGGAATAATTTCTGAAACAATTTTTTTTTTCTGTTGAAGTCTCACTTTGTTGCCCAGGCTGGAGTGCAATGTCAAAATCATGGCTCACCACAGCAGCCTCGATCTCCTGGACTCAGGCGATCCCCTACTCTAGCCTCCAGAGTTGCTGGGACTATAGGCATGTGCCACCATGCCTGACTAATTGTTTTGATTTTTTTGTAGAGATGAGGACTGGCTATATTGCCTAGGCTGGTCTCAAACTCATGGCTTCAACGATTCTCCCACCTCAGTCTTTCAAAGTGATGGGATTACAGGTATGAGCTATCATGCCTGGCCTGAAAAGTTTTCTACTGGCCTGTAGAAGGGTCATATCCTTTCTTTAAATGTGGGAGGTAGTTAGCTACTCTGAACACAGCTGATTTGCTGTTTAAAGGTTGTCTATATTTTTCTAATGTCTAATTAAGTTTTTAAAATATCTATAACATAGACATATTTTTTCCCCCTCAGAGATTTTATTAAAAATGTGTTATCTTAATTTATTGCAAGTTAGTAGTTCTGTAGATCTGGTTATGAGTTAATATTTTATTTATATAATGTTTATAAATTCTTAACTATTTGAGATGAAAATATATGAGCCTAAATGGCTCAAATTTAATTCAAGATATAAAACATTGAAATATAACATGAACTAAGTATAAGCATATAATTTGCTCATTTGCTGCTCAAAATAGTCTATGATTTAGAGTTTTCAAAATTCAGCTTTTAGAATCCCTACTAAGGTTTACTATTCAAGAATCATCTACATGAAGAGATAACACAATGGTACTATACTTACTTTCCAAATCAAATTTAGTTTTTCTTTTCTTTTCTTTTTCTTTTTCTTTTTTTTTTTGAGTCGAAGTCTCACTCTGTTGCCCAGGCTGGAGAGCAGAGGCATGCCCACGGCCACTGCAGCCTCAACCAGCTGGGCTCAGGCAATCTTTTTGCCTCAGCCTTACAAGTAGTTGGAACTACAGGGACGTGCCACTACGCTCGGCTAATTTTTTTATTTATTGTTGAGATGAGGTCTCGCCAAGTTGTCCAGGCTGGTCTCAAACTCGTAAGCTCAGGCAATCCTCTTACCTCTGCCTCCCAAAATGCTGGGATTACAGGTGTGAGCCACTGCACCTGGCAAATTAAGCTTTTCTAGAGACAAAGAAAATAGTCTGTGCAGTTACGACAAGGTCATTCTCTTAACTTTTTCTGTGTCACTATGATACCAAAATTGACAAAAATTGAGCATTTCAAATGGCTATATTATACTATTAAAATCAGCCATGGCGTTTAACAGTCTTCTTTTAAAATTATATAAATATGATAATATCAAAGATAAAATAAACAACACAAGGAAGGAAATTCTGAGATTTTTGCTTTCCCCTCTTTGGCATATGGAGTCAGTTTATAATCAGTCATCATTATTCATAGAATGCATTAAAAATACATTCACTCTTGAGTATTCAGACTTTTGTTTTTACTGATGACACTGAGTCTCAAAATAGCGCTTTGATGGTTACTGCAAATAAGCCAAAGGACATTATCCCATTTAGTCTGACAGAATTTGTCCTACAGCATTAATCTTCTGAGGCTGAAAAACAAAAAAATTGCAATGAATGCAAAAGGAAATTAGATAAGAAAAAGAAAAAAAGTCATTGAAATTTGAATGACTTTCTTTTAAAAAACATGAAGCTTAAAGGGCTTATATATGGACCTATTTCAGTATGATAAAAGATTAATGTTTTTTATTTCACATGTGGGAGTATTTGAAGCCTACTCTGTGACTTTCCTATGAATTTTCATATTTAAATCTCACAATAATCCTATAGGGTTAAAATGAGTATTATTAATCACACATATGAACAAGGAAATTAGAATTGAAAGAGGTTAAACAACTTGTACAATTCTGCACGACTAGGAAGTGGCTGAGATGGGATAAACACAGGTGTACCTCCCACAGAGGCCATGTTTTTGCTACTAGTATATTAAAGTGGAAATACAGGTAATGCTTTAAATATACCCAATCATCATACATGGTTTGGACCATAGTAAATTTTAAAAACAACGCAGTTTTCTTTTTTCTTCTTGCCTTATGTTCAGGTCTTAAGAATTTCCTAAGTTTGCAATAAATATTCAATGCAAAGGTTTTGATGTGTTTTCAATAGGCTGGTGAAAAGGAAGCATATGATAAAGTAACATTAAAAGTCTATGATTTGTACCTTTTTCTGCAGTCTGCTCTGGAGATATGTCACTAAATCGAACCTAGTTATGAAGTGTTAGGACAAATCTGGGCTTATTGGAGTCAGGGCAGATAGGGAAATAAATGTTGGAATTTTTCTACAGTGATCTTAATACAAATCTTTATGTTGACACATTTTAATTATGTATTTCTCTTTTATTTAATATAGGGTTGTGAAAATTAAGGCACATATGAGAAACGTGTGACATGGAAACACAATTGCAACATGGAAATACAATTGCATTATTTAAAATAGTAGGTGCTATACAGAGGCAAAATATGACTTTCTGACTTCAGAGTGTTTTCTTTCCAATTCTTTACTCTGAGATAAATATAGAATTTATGTGCATGACATTTCTTAAATCAAAGTTGACAGAACTATAATTTGGAATGTAAAAAAAAAGAATTAAAAAGAAAAGAAGCACATTTTAGAACACAGAACAATCAAAACCAAAGCATTAAATTTTACTTTATTGTAATACTGTAGAGAAAACAACATGTGCCACCCGAGTAAGCTGGTCATTAGGCAAAGAAAAATAAATTTATTGAAGGGGAGACAAGAGGAGACTGGCTTCAAAGAGAAGCTAGCACCCTTTGTTTTTTGTGGGTCCCTTTTATACCACTAGCCAGGGTCTGGTGGTCAAGTAGCAAGCTAGACCTGAGGAAGCAGGGGCTTGTGGCATGTAACCAGGAGGAAGCAGTTTGAGGGTGACGGTTGGAGATGTCAGTAAAACAGTCAGTAACAGGATGCTGTTAATCACCCAGCCTTAGGATGCAACCTTTAGAAAGCAGATGTTAGTGACAGGATGCTGTTAGGAGAGTGGTCATCTTCAGGGGTCATTGCAACCTTACAGCACGTTTGCCTTTTCCTGGTTCTCATAGTGAGTTATTTTAACAACAGCCTGCCACCCACCCCTTCCCCCATGTAAGCCCTATTACCCCTCACCTGATATGCAACACAACCTAGAAACAAAGTAAATAACTATTAAAAAGTGAATAGGCAATTTGGCGTGGCAGTGCATGCCTGTAGTTCCAGCTACTTGGAAGGCTGAGATGGGAGGATCGCTGGAGCCAACCAGATCAATGCTGGGGTGGCTGTGAGCGTGCCACTACACTCCAGCCTGGGTGATGGAGTGAGACTCCAACTCAAAAACAAAACAAAACAAAACAAAAAACAGTGAATAGAAAAAAAACTAAGTGTGTGTGTGTGTGTGTGTGTGTGTGTGTATCGCTTCACAGAGCAAGCATGGGCAGAGCAATCTTGCTTGCTTAGCCCCACATGAAACATTAACTGAAGTACCAATAATATATTGAATTATCAATGATATATATTATAGTGATTAAACCTATAGTGGGAGAAATGGAGTCTCCTTTTTCACTTAGTGCAATATTCCTTGCAATCTTCATTTACTGACTCTTATTCATGTCATGATGGCAGTATTGCAAAGATTTATACTACAGAAATGGCCTGGGAAAGAGGCCAAGAGTATTAGTCAGCTTGATTTTAATCTAAATCTAATGCCTGCCTCTCACTTGGTAAAAAAAAAAAAAAAAAAAAAAGCTATCCATGGAGCTCATCTGCAGTCTAGTTCAGTTAATAAGGTGTTCACCATTTAAATGAGGTAGAGGAAAAAGAAGAATTAACAACAACTCATGCACAGTTGGCTCAGCATACTGCATATAAGCTAATAGTATAGTAGAGCAGAAGAATACAGGTTGTTGGTGATCCAAGGTGAGAGATCTCATTTGGCCATGTTAAGTCAGAAATGCCTATTAGACCCTTAAGAGAAGTGTCAAGTAGGAAGTTTTATAAAGATTATGACATATAGGTGAAAGGGCTATTGTAGAGAGAGTAGTGTGTGCTTCATTGACATGCGGATGGCATTTATAATAAGAAAGATAGGCTTCCTTGGAGAGATATTATGTAAGAGAAGAAAAAGAGACCCAGGGCAGGTTTGGACACATCTCAAAAATACATCGAGAAAGGAGAAAGTGGCAAAAGACACAAAATAGATAGCATGGAAAGCAGCAGAGATGCTGCTAAATGTAACATGAGGCTGGTCATGATGGCCCCTTCCTGTATACTAAGGTATTATGGGGGCCAAGGTGAGAGGATCACTTGAAGCCAGGAGTTTAAGACCAACCTAGGCAATATAGTGAGAGCTTGTCTCAAAAAATAAAAATAAAAAATAAAAAAACAGCTGGGAGTTGTGAAATGTGCTGGTAGTACCAGCTACTTGGAGGCTGAGGGGGTAGGATTACCTGAACCTAGGAGGTTGATGCTGCTGTAAGCTGTGATTGTGCCATTGCACTCCATCCTGGGTTATAGAGTAAGACACTGACTTAAAAAAAATCTGACATGAGAATATTTTTCAATGATATTTTATATGTCATAATGAAAAATTGTTTTGTAAAAAATGGCATGGTAGTTGAATGTGATAAGGAAGAAGAATATTTTAAGGTAAGAGTTAAAAAGTTCATTATGCTGCTCTTGAAAGGATCCACTAGAGACAGAAGTTGGTATTGTAGGTTAAAAGGGACAAAAATGAAGGAGAGATGCCCTGAGAAAGGAAAAGGATTCTAACTGGAGAGGATGTGTGGGTCTTTGAGAGGAGCAAAGGCCCTGTGGTCATCACTGCAATAGAGGCAGAGCTGTTACAGAGGTAAAGAGAGGCAGATGATTGCTAGACATGTGGTTACTAGCATAGTGCCTCCATTTTCCCACTAAAATAAGAGATAAAGTAACGTACTCGTGGAGTTTGAGAGGAGTTCACAGAAGAGAAAATGTGAAATATCATTTTGGATAGTGGAAAAGCAAGCATACTAGACAATATATATGTTTGCTAGGCAATGCTATATAATTTTTAGTGATCTGTGGACATTAGTGGAAGAATATTTTATTGGTGGTGAAGAGGTCAAGGAATCAGGGACACCACTGTGTTTCTAAAATATATGAGTAAATATAAGTGACAAAGTTTGGGCTTCTTTCTTCACTTTCTTCTCTCCATTTTAGCTAACTATGAGTTTCCACTTCTTGTGTCTGTCTATATTTGAATCTAAATCCACCATACATTTCTTGAAATAGGAATAATACAAAAGATATGTTATATTTATAGCTGGGATTAAGGCTCAGGAATATACCTGACAGTATAGATGAGTGTATACAAAGACTCCTAGACACAATATTCACCTCATCAGGAGGTACATTTTTGGTAGCTTATTGAAAGAAAATCTCTGCAATAAAGAAACCCAGGGGTATTTGAAATAACTGACCAATACAAACAAAACTAAACTAAAACAATCATTGACATTAAGCAAATAAACTCTGTATGTCAGGAATTTACATTTCTTTTCCTCTTAATTGCTTCTTACAGAGGTTTATGGACTATTTAAAAGGCAATCACAAAAAATCTAGAGTTTTACTTTTGTCTCATATTGTATATGCTCACATTTTGTATGTATATGCCTTTGTGTATGCTTTTTATCCTTAAATAGTCAATATGTATACATGACTCTGTAGGAGAGATTCTTGCACACGTTATTTGGAGGTGAATAGTTTCCATATCAGAAGTAAAGTGTGTCAACTTCTCACTGTAACTTTGTCTTCAAGATTGATGATTTTCCTAACTCTTTACAGACATATCTGAGACATCACAGCTTCAGCTAGTGATAAGAGGATAAGCTAATTTTATTGTTGCTGCTTTCTTTCCCCTCTTGGTGAACTGTTAGTTTTAGTGTTTGGAATTTATTCCCTGCTGCTTATAAAAACCTCCTCCTTTCTTTATTAATGTAGAATTTTTCTGAAGAAGGGAATAGCAACTAGGAAAAGATGAAGTAAGGACCAAGCCCTTAAATTATAGACACCGACACAAAATTATAAGTAACAAAGGAGAGGTTTATTAGTCAAGGTTCAGCCGGCCGGCGACCACTTGCTGGACATACTCATTTTAAAGCAAGGGCCCCGCCTTGTAGTTAGGGGTTGTCTTAAGTAGGCCAAAACCACAACCCACCAAGTTTTAGTTCCTTGGCATTTTTGAGCGGGCCAAGCATTTTTCAAGCGGGCCAAACCGCAGCATCCTGCTGGCCCAGATATCAGCCAATCAAGCAATGCAAGTGGGTTTTATGGAGGCAGAAGAAGCCAGTTAAACAATTAAGTATAGCCAACAGGTGCAGCTTTCAGTTTCCAAAAGACAAGCTTTTAACTGTGAAAGGTTAAGTACATGTTTTAGTCTAACTACTGTCATTTTAATTTTAATTTTTAGCCCTTTTTACAAAGAGAAACTGCTCCTGAAATCCACTGTATAGTCACTAAAATTTTCTCCTAAAAGTGTTCCCAGAATTAGGGTCCTACTGTATTTCCTCTGGTAGAGATGAACTTAGGAGCACACAGGTTAGAGAGCAAACTTTTCTGTGTAAAATATATGATTGCATTGACTTTGGCGTGGGCCACAAGTCTATTGATAATCTCTTTTTATAGTTGAGTCTTTTCCACATATTGCTATATATACTGCTTTACCATGACAAATAGGATAACATACAAGTTCTCCGTTAGTAATAACTGTGGAAACAAATTAAAACTAATAAACAAGGCAAATAGTCAAGCTACCTACTTTTCCTGAGTAGTTACATCTAAATCCATGGCCCAAGTTTTTATGCACATTTTGACTTCTCAATACCTTTAAAAATTCATTCTTTGTTTGGGGAATTTCTTGTCACTTGTCTGTGCATTCCCAAAATGGGTGCCAGAAACACTTTTTCTGCTTTCTTAGCAGCTGGTGTACATGTTCATGTGATTCAGGCTTTATGCATCAGACATAGACATTTGAGACTTGATTCAGAAGTGAGTAAAGAAACAGATGTCTTAGATCCCATCTTTTGGACTGGCTTCAGGACCATGCAAGTTTCAGAGGCAGCCCAAGATATAATGTTAACATCTGGTGCTCAGTATCAGTGGTACAAATTGTGGTATCCATACTGACTACAGTAGCAGTAGTATCTCTGTTTAGATCAGTTGTGGAAAAATTTAAGGGAAGTTTGTAACTGCATACCCTCTCTGCCTGATCCTTTGGTCTCTTCCGAGCATCCATATTACTCTAAAAAGTTTGATACCATCATTTCTTTGAGTTACTGATTATAGATAATTCTATAGTAAATATCCAGGATGCACTCTAAATTAATTATTAATTGCAAGAATCCTAGCAGTGAATACACATTTTAGCTTCCAGAGATTGTGTTTGCATAAGGATCTGATGGCCCCCATGAAAAAAATATTTTAAATGTTTTACAATTTAAAATAAGCCTTTAAAAGTCTAGGTTTTAACACTGAAGAGGGGTAAAATATGTGTCCTAGGGGTCCAAGAAATACTCTTACAATGCAGAAAAAAAATAATAAAATATTTATGTAAAGTTCTATTAACATAATAATATTAATGATTTAATAATATTAATTAATTTTCTCCAGGGAAGGCTACTTTATTGTTAGATGATAATTTTAATGACAGATCTGAAGAAATTTTTCCAAAAATTTTTCAAGAAACTAATAACATTTGTCAAATACAATGCTAATAATATGAGGGAGGGGATCCAAAATGGCCACCATGGAGCAGTAGACCTGCACCTCTCTCACCAAATGAGGCAGAGAGTAGGAACCCAGCCACTAATAGATGAAGAAATTTTGAACAGTTTTTGGTGACTGAAACACCCTACACCCAACAAAAGTCTCTTTGAACATATATAGACCAGAAAGTGATGGCAGTTGCTGGAATCCAGGTGTCACATCCTCTGCTAAGTACCAGGTTCACACAGGAACTGAAGCTCTACCCTGTGAATGAGAAGTAGTGAGTGATTCTGAGACACTTTGAGTTGGTCCCCTCTCCCAGCTGTTCATAATTTGTTGGTCCAACATAGAAGGAGTCCTGGTCAGGGCACAGCGGCAGGCATCCGGAACTTAAGTAAAATGGGAAACAAACCCATGCTTGGACAGCCAATGGGAGTGCAGCTTCCACTAGCAGAGCCCAGTGACTGGCTCCCAGGCTGGGAATGTTTGTATGCAGATTGAACTCAGCTGGTGCCCACAGCCAACATCTGGCAACCAACTCCCCACCAGACCAGAAAGAATTGCCCTCCAGTCTTACGCACCCACAGAGTGGGTTCCTCAGTGGCAGGAACTCATTCTCTTTCAAGTGCTGAGTGCAGATTTGAATAGAGAAGAAGAAACATAAAAAACAACCAAAGGTTTTTCCAGTGGGAAGGCTTCTGGGCTGCAAACCACAGACAGCAGTTGAGGGACCCATCCACTCTCTGCAGAGTCCTTAGAACAGACATTGTAAACCAACCTGACCAGATTAACAGTGGGAGAGAAAATCTGCAACAGAGAGGCCTGTCACAGGGTGGAGCATGGAGCAGAAGTCAGAGTCCCTCTCCCTTTCACTAAGTGACCTATATTGAACAACAATATAGGGTCCTACAACAGAGGATCATTGACTAGCCTTACAGCCACAAAACCAAAGAGGAAAGATAAAGAGGGAAGAGAGGCTTGGCACAAATGAGAAAAAAAAATCAATTAAAAAAATAGGCAACCTTCAGAGCTGTAAAGAGGCAGACCTGAAAAAGCAAGTATCAGAGCACAAGCAATGGATGACCCCCAAAATGACCAGATAACAGTCACAGAAATCAAACATTGGATGACTAAAATGAATAAAGAGTATGAGAAACTAGAAGCAAAACTCACCAAAGTCATACAGGAAGTAAAAGTGGAGTTGGCCAATTTTAGACAGATCTATTCTGAAATAATGGAATTGAAGAACTTCATCCTGGAAATTACAAACACAGTAGCAAACAGGGAGCAAAATCAAACAGGAAGAGGAAAGAGCCTCAGAGCCTGAAGAACAAAATTATGGAACTAACTCAGTTTGCCAAAAACATAGGGAAAAACAGATTCAAAAGAAGGAGCAACACCTCTGAGAGATGTGGGACTATGTCAAGAAGCCAGACCTACGCCTGATTGGTATTCCTGAAGCAGAAAGAAAAACTGAGAACACAATGGAACACGCATTCCATGAAGTCATTTAAAAAAACTTCTCACATCTTGCTAAAGAGGTGACCATTCAAGTGCAAAAGATCAGAGAACCCCTGCAAGGTATCACATGAGATGGCAATTCCCTAGACAAATAGAAATTCTCCTCCACAAAGTAAGTATAAAAGAAAAAATCCTAAAGGCAAAAGACAGAAAGGTCAGACCACCCACCAGGGAAGACCAATAAGAATTACTCCAGACTTTCTGCAGAAACACTACAAAGCAGAAGGAACTAGAGCTCAATTTTTAATTTTCTTAAAGATAAGCAATTCCAGCCAAGAATTTCCTACTCTGCCAAGATAAGCTTCATCAGTGATGGATAATTAAAATCCTTACATTAAATCCCTAAGAGAATATGCCACATCCAGACCAGCCCTTCAGGAGGTGCTTAAGAAGGTCTTGAAGACAGGGGAAAAAAAGGTCATATTCATCACAAAGGTACAGGCAAGCAGGGAGTTAACAGAGGATACAGAGCACTCACAAAAATGAAAATACACACACATATAAATACAAAAGTAAAAAGGAGGCAGAGCAACCCCCTAAGAGTCTTATGACAGTGATAAACTCTCATATTTCAATAATTAATTTGAATATGAATGGACTGAATGTACCACTGAAGCATAGAGTAACAAACTGAATAAAGAAGCATGACCCAACAGTCTGCTGCCTGCAGGAAACTCATCTCACTGCAAAGGACACTGCTAGAAGCCAGACTTAGAGGCCTTCTTGTGGACAGGGTCTGGAAGGCTGAAGACCCCAGGTTGCAGGGCAACACTGGGCAGCTGTTGTTCCTACTTCTCCATTCTTGTTCTCGCCACTGGAAACCTGGGATTTGGATATGTTTTGTTAAAAGTATACTCTTCATTAGGGCACCCTTGGTCTTACTTCCCTTTGTTAAGGAGGCTTGTAATTTTAGTTAGGGATTGTGACTAAGATAAATTGAGCCCAGGGTTGGGGGGTGGAGGGGGGCTTTTGTTTTATAAACATTGACGCTCATTCTCCCTGGCAGTAGATAATTGACTTAGATTGTAAATACCAGGTGTGACATTATAGGAAGCTAGTCAGGTCAACCCACAGCTAAAAAACCCTGAAAATGTTGCTTTACCCCGGTTAATTGCAAATTGCTGTGTGAAGGTCACAGGTGTAACTTACAAATCAATGTAACAGTTATAGTGCTTTAAACTTGGTAGTAATCTATAATACAACGGTTACAGAGATAAGAAAGTTTTTGTATGGACATTGAGAAATGGTAATCAGTAGAAAATGTTAGGAGTTTACAAAATTTACAGTTAATGTTAAATTTTAGGATGATAATTTTTTAAGATAAAGCATTAAGAGAATTTATAACTCGTACGTAGATAAGAAATGACATTAGGAGATAACATTCAGGGTGAAAAATAACATGTTCAATGTTGTAGTTCTAGAAAGTAAACAGGAAAGGATAGACAGAACCCCATTAGGGTTGAAACAAAGATCAAAATAGGATGAACAAAGATATATTGCCTGACCAGTCCATTAATTTGAAACTGATTGCCTTGAAAACGAAAAACATGTTTTCGTCTCAAGCCAAAATCTAGGGTATAAAAGGAGTTGAAAAAGCCAATAAATCGGCATTTGTCCTGCTTGCAACAGAGTCAGTGTCCAAGTTTTCTCTCCTGCGCCGACGCTGTTCCTCCCTCAGGAAACCCTGAAGTGCTGGAGCTGGACTCCGGCAGGACACCCACAGACTCAAAGAAGAGAGCAAGAGTAGCTATTCCAATATCAGAAAAAGCAGTCTTCAAACCATCAAATGTTAAAAAGGACATAGAAGGACACTACATAATGATAAAAGGCTCAACCCATCAGCAAGAAATATTCATTTTAAACATATATGCAGCTAAGATACAGGCACTAACACAGGAATACCAGATTATATAAAACAACTACTAAGGACATTGGTAGTCACACAATCATAATTGGAGACCTAAATACCTCACTAACAGCCCGAGACAGATCATCAAGGCAAAAGACCAATAGGGATATCTAGAACCTTAACTCAATGCTCAATCAAATGAATTTAATAGATATCTACAGAATACTCCACCCAACATCCACAGAGTATACATTTTTTTTTTTTTTGAGTTGGAGTCTCACTCTGTCACCCAGACTGGAGTGCAGTTGCACGCTTCCAGCCACCGCAGTCTCGATCGACTGGGCACCAGTGATCCTTCCGCCTCAGCCTTCCAAGTAGCCAGAATTACATGCACTACCATGCCCAGCTAATTTTATATTTATTGTAGAGATGAGGTCTCGCCAAGTTGCCTGGGTGGGTCTCAAACCTGTGGGCTCAGGCAATCCATTCACTTTGGTCTCCCAAAGCACTAGGATTACAGGTTGAGCTACTGAACCCAGCAAACAAGCTTTTTTTTTGAGTTGAAATCTCACTCTGTTGCCCAGGCTGGAGTGCAGTGGCACATTCACGACCACTGCAGCCTCCACCTGCTGGGTTCAAGTGACCCTTCCACCTCAGCCTTCTGAGTAGCTGGAACCACAGGCGCGCACCACCATGTCCACCTAATTTTTTGATTTATTGTAGAGATGAAGACTTGCCATAGTTGTCCAGGCTGGTCTCAAACCCGTGGGCTCAGGCAATCCACTCACCTTGGCCTCCCATAGTGCTAGGATCACAGGCTGAGCTACTGAGCCTGGCAAACAAGAGGTTTTTTTAGTTGAAATCTCACTGTGTTGCCCAGGCTGGAGTGCAGTGGCATGCTCATGACCATTGCACCCTATACCTGCTGGGCTCAAGTGACCCTTCTGCCTCAGCCTTCTGAGTAGCTGGAACCACAGGTGCACACCACCACGCCTGGCTAATTTTTTGATTTATTGTAGAGATGAGGTCTTGCCATAGTTGCCCAGGTTTGTCTTGAACCCCTGGGCTCAGGCAGTCCTCTCACCTCTGCCTCCCAGAGTGCTGGGATTATGCTCAGGGCCACCACCACCTGGCCCAGAGTATACACATTCTACTCATCAGCACATGAAACATACTCCAAGATTAATCACATTCTCAGACATAAATCAAGCATGAATAAATTTCAAAATATCAAAATAATACCATGCATCTTCTCAGATCACTGTGGAATGAAAATAAATATCACCACCAATGATATCTCCCCAAAACATACAAAGATATGGACATTAAACAACATGATGCTGAACAATTTCTGAGTCAACAAGGAAATCAAGACAGAAATAAAAAGATTCCTGGAAACAAATGAAAACAAAGACACATCTTATCAAATCTCTGGGATGCCGTAAAAGCAATGATAAGAGGAAAATTCACAGCATTGCATGTACGCATCAAGAAAACAGAAAGATCACAAGTAAACAGCCTAATGTCACACCTAAGGAATCTGGAAATGTAAGACTATCTAAATGCTAATTTCAATAGAAAAATCCAGATCACTAAGATGAAGTCACAATTATAGGATATAGAAGACAAAAATATCATAGAAAAAAATCAACAAGACACAAAGCTGGCTCTTTGAAAGGATAAATATGATCGATGGACCCCTGGCCAGATTGACAAAAAAAAAAAAAAAGGAGAGAGAGAAAGTCCAAATAAACACAATTAGATAAAGTCACAACTGACCCTGAAGAAATTCAAGATTATTAGACATAAACTAGAAAATCTAAAGGAAATGGAGTACTTTCTGACATCATACAACCTCCCAATGTTGAAATAAGAAATTGAATCTCTAACACTGACAATCCAGGAAATTTACTTAGTCACAAGAAACTTCCCTGCCAAAAAAAGCCCTGCATCGGATGACTTCCCAACTGAATTCTGTAAGACACACAAGGAGGAGCTGATATCAATCTTATGGAAATTATGCCAAGCAGTCAAGGATTATAGAATTCTCCCTAACTCATTTTATGAAGCAAACATCAAACCTGGCAAAGACCCAACAAGGAAAGAGAATTACAGGCCAATCTCCTTGACAAACATAGACACAAAAATTCTCAACATGATTCTAGCAAATCGGATCTAACAACATCTCAAGGATCATCCACCATGACCAGGTGGGCTTCATTTCTGGGATGCAGGGCTAGTTCAACAAATTCACAAGACCACATTTAGCAAATGGTGCTGGGAAAACTGGATAATCACATCAGAAGAATGAAACTGGATCCCTACTTATCAGCATATACAAAAATAGACTCAAAATGGATCAAAGATATAAATATAAGACCCTAAACTGTAAGAATCCTAGAAGAAAATGTAGGAAACACCCTTATGCAACAAATTATTGACCAAGTCCTCAAAAATGAATGCCATGAAAGCTAACATAGACAAGTGGGACCTCATCAACCTTAAAAAGTTTTGCATAGCAAAATAAACCAAGAAGAGAGTAAAGAGATGAGCTACAGAATGGAAGAAAATATTTGCAAATTATGCATCTGACAAAGGCCTAACATCCAGGATCTACAAGGAACTAAAATGGAGTGAAGAAAAAAAAAACTAACAAAAAAACTAAATGAGCAAAGTAGCCAGGATCAAGTGGCTCACACCTGTAATTCCAGCATTTTGAGAGGTAGAGGTGAGAGGATTTTCTCAGACCAGGAGTTCAAGACTACCCTAGATAACATGACAAGACCTCATCACCACAATAAATAAATAAAAAATTAGCCAGGTGGTATAGTGCATGCTTGTAATTCCATTTGCTTGGAAGGCTGAGATAGAAAGATCATCTGAACCCAACAAGTTGAGGCTGCAGTAGCTATGAGTGTGCACCACACTTGAGCATGAGTAACAGAGTGAGACTCTGAATCAAAAAAAAAAAAGTGAGCAAAGGACATGAATAGACATTTCTTAAAAGATGACACACAAGCAGCCAACAGACATGAAAAATGCTCAGTCTCACTCATCTGCAAAATGCAAATAAAACTACAATGATATACCGCCTAACACTGGTAAGGATGGTTATTCTTAATGAGTCAAAAAAGCAACAGGTGCTGGTGTGGGTGCAGAGAAAAGGGACACTGCTGTTGGAAATGCAAGCTAGTTCAACCTCAGTGGAAAACAGTGTGGCAATTCCCAAAAGAACTAAAAATTGATCTTCCATACAATCCAGTGATTCCTCTCCTGAGAATATACACAGAGGAACATAAATTGCTCTACTAAAAAGACACTTGCACACCCATGTTTACTGCTGCACTATGTGCAATAGGAAAAACATGGAACCAACCCTGCTGCCCATTGAAAGTGGACTGGATAAATAAAATGTGGTACATATACACATAGATAGAGTATTATGCAGCCCTGAAGAACAAAATCATGGACTTTGCAGCAACTTGAATGGAGTTGGAGACCATTACACTAAGTGAACAGAAAGGAAAAAAAAAACTGAATGCCACATGTTCTACTCCAGTCTGGGCGACAGAGGGAGACTCCAACTCAAAAAAAAAAAAAAAACTTAGAAGCAGTCAGAATAAATGAAATATTATCTACACAGGAACAATGGTTCAAAGAACAGACTTCTTGAAAAAATTAAAAATCTTAAAATGCTAAAAGAAAAAAATCTAAGCCATAATTCTTTATCTTGTTAAAATATCTTTCAAAAATAAGCAAAATAAAAACAATTTTAGATATAGATTTTTTTAAAAAAGAAAGTTTTCACTAGAAGTAGACATGAAATATCAGAAATAGCCAAGGAGTTTGGGTGCAGCGGCTCACACCTATAATCCCAGCACTTTGGGAGGTTGATATTGAAGAATGGCTTGAGCCCAAGAAGTCTGAGACCAGCCTAGGCAAAATAGCAAGACCTTTTCTCCATAAAAAAACAAAAAACTTAACTGGGCATGCTGGAACATGTCTGTAGTCCTAGTTACTTGGGAGGCCAAAGTGGGAGGATTGCCTAAGTCCAGAAAGCTGAGGCTGTGGTAAGCAAAGTGAGACACTGACTCAAAAAAAAAAAGAAATAGTAAAGGAATTTTGCTGGGCTGAAGGAAATGACTGAATAATGGCTCTGATCTACAGGATGAAGGAGGCCGATGAAAATTTCTTTAAAGGGCGTATGAGTGTTTAATGTAAAATGCTTGAACATGGCATTATAAAGTTTGTAATGTGTATACTTTTGATTTATATAACAATAAAATGTGAAGTGTGATAAGTAAGGCTACACTGTTTAATGTTTCCAATATTTTACATGAAGCTGTATGATTTTAAATTCAACTGAATTGAAATTTGCTGAAAATGCATATTTTAATTCTCAGGACTAGTACTAATAAGATAAGAGGTATTGCTAAAAACTGAAAGTTGAATCAAAATGAATACTAAAGATTATTTGATTAACACAGAAGAAGAAAATAAAGTTTGAATAGAGGAAAACGACTAGACAGAGGGAAAACAAATAGCAAAATAGAATTACTAAATTCAACCATATAGAAAATGACAATAAATATAGTTGGACTAAAATCTCAAATTATGTGGCAGGAATTAACAGACTGGATAAAAAAAATTAAGACACAAAGTTTTGCTTTTCTAAAGATATACACTTATATGTTCAAAGATACAAATATGTTAAAGTGAAAAGATGAAAAATGTATACCATTGAAAGGTTAACCATGGGACAGTTGTAGCAAATATGCTAATACCAGTCAAAATGGGCAAGCACTGTTAAAATTACAAAGAGATATTCACAAATCACTTAGCATAGTGGAGGTTTGCTAACTCATTTATCTTGGTAATTGGCAGATTAAACAGAAAAATAATATGGCACAATACTGAGACTGGGATAATTATAATTATTTAGCAATGATAAACAATACTAATTCTTCTTATAGCTGAATTTGTAAAGATTCTAAAATAAATAGCAATATGTTCTGAAGAATTTACATCATTTGTACTGCATTATATTACGTGTATATTAAGCAGAGGTTTAAGAAACAAAATTGGATGACAGAAGGGTCTGAACTACCTATTTAGATAATTTTCCGTGTCTTTTGAACCTTCTCTGATGATTAGGGAGGCTGATCATTAGTCACAATCCCAAATGTGCTATTTTTCATCAGATGAAGGATTGCAACCGTATTCGTTTTTAGGATTTGTTAAATATGGCAATACAAAGGATATGATAAGCATTTCCAGTTGCTTTATCAATTGATGTCTGCTGGAAAGCTATATAAGAGCTCAGGAACATGCCAGAAATTGTTTTTCAAATGGCCAGTAGTTTTCTGCTGCAGATCGTGTGACTTGCACTGCAATTCTTTGATTTTCCTTCTGGGTTTTCCAGAGACTTCACACAGAGTTCTTATTTATCACACATGTTCCTAGCATTGTTAGATATATGAGAGTATACAAAATGAGAAGCAGCTCATCTTTGTCTTCAGCCTGCATCTGATTCAAAGCTCTAACTTTCTCAGGTCCTTATTTAAAACTCTTACCATTCTGAATCACTTGATAAATGGGTTGGAGTGGTAATTCTCAGAATGAATTATAATATCACAGGAGTAATTTAAATTTTTTACAGGAAGACAGAATTTTATTATTTATATTTATATAGTTGTGGGTTACAAGTGAGAATTTATTACATGAGTAGGTTGCATGCAGGTGAAGTTTGGGTCTTTAGCTGGCCCTTTCTTCCCCTGATAGTGGACCAGGTACCCAGCATGTTGCCACGTGCCTCCCTTCCTCCTTCATTGTTCCCTTTCTTTTTTTTTTTTTTTTTTTAATTTGTACAGTTTTTTTTTTATTGTGAAGTTGTGGGGTACAGTTAAGGGTTAGGTATACAATTGCGTTTCATTCAGGTACCCTGTTGATATGGGGTGTTTCCCCGTTCCCAGACAGATATTTGCTACTGTTAATCCCATCTCTCTCGCCCCACCATAGTTTCTCAGTATGGTCAGTCATTTTCATATAGTATTGCATTGGATGTTTAAGGTCCATTATATGAGTGAGAACATGTGATACTCGGATCTTTGTTTCTGTGAGAGGTCACTCAGTATTATAGACTCTAGTTCCATCCAGGTTGTTACGAAATTCATGATTTTGTTCTTTTTTATGGCTGCGTAGTATTCCATCGTGTATATGTACCACATTTTTTTAAATCCAGTCCTCTTTGGATGGGCAGCATGGCTGTTTCCAGGTTCTTGCTATTGTGAACAATGCTGCAATAAACATGCGTGTGCAGGTATCTTTTTTATGGAGTGATTTGTGTTCTTCAGGATATATTCCCAGTAGGGGGATTGCGGGGTCATATGGGAGGTTGGTATTTAAAGCTTTTAAGAATCGCCACACTGCTTTCCACAGAGGTTGCACTAGTTTACACTCCCACCAACAGTGTAGAAGTGTTCCCTTTTCACCACACCCTCTCCAGCAGCTGTTATTTTTGAGTTGTTGATAATTGCCATTCTGACTGGAGTTAGGTGGTATCTCAGTGTGGTTTTGATTTGCATCTCCCTGATGATTAGTGAGGTTGAGCATTTCTTCATGTGTTTGTTGGCTGCTCGAATGTCTTCTTTTGTGAAGTGTCTGTTCATGTCTTTTGCCCATTTTATAATGGGGTTGTTTGTTTTCTTCTTTTCAGTACGTTTCAGTTCCTTGTAGATCCAGGATGTTAAGCCTTTGTCAGACCTAGAGTTGGCAAATACTTTTTCCCAGTCTGTAGGCTGTCTCCCTGCTCTCTTGATGGTTTCTTTGGCTTTGCAGAAGCTTGTCAGTTTAATAAGGTCCCATTTGTCTATCTTCTCTCTTAAGTCCTGTGGGTTTCGGGTTTTGTACAGGAATTGGATGCCAGTTCCGATTTCCATGAGAGGTTTTTCCTTCATTTTCTAAGGTTCTTATGGTTTGAGGTTTTACATTTAGGTCTCTGATCCATTTGGAATTAACCTTTGTGCATGGGGATAGATAGGGGTCCTGTTTCAATCTTCTGCATGTGGTCAGCCAATTTTCCCAGCACCATTTACTGACTGAGGTTCTCCTCTCCCCATTGGTAGGTGGTGGGGGCTTTGTCGAAGATGAGTTGGTTGAGAAATTGAGGTTTTGCTTCTGGAATCTCAATTCTGTTCCATTGATCTATATGCCTGTTCCTGTACCAATACCAAGCTGTTTTGATGATTGTAGCTTTATAGTAAAGTTTGAAATCTGGTATTGTGATACCACCTGCTTTGTTTTTTTTGCTGAGGATTGTTCTGGCTATTCTTGGACGTTTGTGTTTCCATATGAATTCCTGGATTGTTTTTTCTAGGTCTGAGAAGAATGTTGCTGGTAATTTGATGGGTATTGCATTGAATTTGTAGATTGTGTTAGGTAAGATGGACATCTTCACAATGTTGATTCTTCCGATCCATGAGCATGGGATATTTTTCCATTTGTTTGTGTCAACTTTGATTTCTTTGAGCAGTGTTTTGTAGTTTTCCTTGTAAAGGTCTTTCATGTCTCTGGTTAGGAAGATACCAAGGTATTTCAATTTTTTTTGTGGCTATTGTGAATGGAATTGTGTTTTTTATTTGGGTTTCTGTTTGTTTATTATTGGTATAGAGAAATGCAATTGTCTTTTGTACATTTGTTTTGTATCCTGAGACTTTGCCAAAGGTCTTTATCAGTGTAAGGAGGTTTATGACAGATTCTCTTGGGTTTTCAAGGTATACAATCATGTTGTCTGCAAAGAGAGATAACTTGACTTCCTCTTTTCCTATTTGGATACCCCTGATTGCCTTCTCTTCTCTGATTGCTCGAGCCAGGACTTCCAATACTATGTTGAACAGGAGGGGTGAGAGTGGGCATCCTTGTCTTGTTCCAGTTTTCAGGGGAAATGGTTCTAATTTTTGTCCATTTAGGAGTATGCTCGCTGTGGGTTTCTCGTAGATGGCTTTTACTATTTTGAGGTATGTTTCCCATATGCCTAGATGCTCAAGGGTTTTTATCAAGAAGGGGTGCTGGATTTTATCAAAAGCTTTTTCTGCATCTAATGATATAATCATGTGGTTTTTGTTTTGACATCTGTTGATGTATTTAATAACATTTATGGTTTTACGAATGTGGAA
>NW_007251461.1:3239-8242 GCF_000164805.1 Carlito syrichta | reverse complement strand
GACAAAATTGTCATTTCCAAGAGGCATGCAGCACTAAATAATGTGGGGAATTAGAAGCCCAGATTCTAGATTAAACCTTATAATTTGGCCATGTAGACTTCTTGGATTGGCGACCCACGTAACCCCGATTCTTTTTGTTCTCAGTAAGACTTCTGCACGTTACCTGGTGATGTGGAAATAAAAACTCTTATATAACAATGTTAATTCGCCCAAAAGATCAGAAGGGCCATGGAATCCAAGATTGTTGGATCCCTTTTAAGAATATGTCCTAAGTATGTGGAAACTCCTAATCCCAAGTTAGAAAATTCAGCTAAAATTCCAACAGTATTTTGTGGATTAGGAGGTAAACCTGAAACCAGAAATTATACTAAAAATGGCGAGATGATTCATTGGGTTGTGGAATCTGGACTTACAGCCTCCTGCAAAAAAATCCAAGCAGATGGCCAGATTTTCTAGTACAACTAAGAAGAGGAGCCGCTGGTTCCTGATGATTGGGAATGACAGATTTGTGGTACGGATATAGGAATTAGCTCTGAAAAAGGTGGTGACTGGGGACTCCCGAATTCCTGATTAGCATTTAGAAAAATCCTATAGGCTTCTAGGTATGAGGACTTCCTCAAGGCAGGAAAAAGGAGCAACAGCCCAGAAGTTTGCTTGTCATGTGGAAGCTGATATTCCTTGTTCCACATTGGTAACATGAGGAGAAGCTTTCTAGGGACATAGTGTCTCAGATACCTGTTTCACTCTCAGCAATTCGACCAGATGTTCCCCAGGGCCTTGAAAGTCCAAACCCATGGCTCCCAATAGTAAGACTCCAGAATATTCCTGTGGACTTGGAAACCAAGACCCTGGTGCCCTCCCAAAAATATCTTCTAAACACAGTGCAACATCCAAATCCAAGGTCCAAATTCCAAATAGCTGAGCTACCAGAAGTTTCTGGAGTACAAGGTAACCCTGAACTCAGGGCTTACATTCAAAAATCCCGAGATGATTACTTGTGTCCTGGAATTTGTGGTTAGAGGATCAAGAATCTAAATTTACTTGTAGTGCCATATTTTCGTTTAAACTACCGAGAGGACCAGAGTGTTACTGGACTTCTGGAATGACTGATTCATAATATCCTCATAGGAAACAGCTGTGAAAAATATGGGGACGTCAAAGCCCGGAGACTTGCAGGCCTTAGCAAGAAGCCCTGTACATTTTAGGAATTGAGGACTCATATAACCCAGATTATTTATTCTTCCTTAGCAAGAGTCCGTGTAGTTTCTTTTATCTGAGGACTCCCATTCCCCAGAATCCTGCTTCAAAACACTACACGGCCTCCAGCGAAGGAAGAATAAGGAATCTATGTTACACGAGTCCTCAATCTGAAAAAATTCTCAGGACGTCTTGCACTGGACAAACAAGAATCAGGGCTTCGAGATCCCCTCATGTTTTGGAGCTATTTAGCATGTGGACATTAGGAATCAGTCAATTCAGGACTCCAGCAACATTCTGGTCCTCTTGATAGTTGTAAACAGGTATCTGGCACTACATGTCCATTAGGTTCCTTGGGACAACTAAGACCAAATTCCAGGACAAAAAGGATCATCTTGCTATATTTGGATGTAACTCTGGTCTTAAGATGAACCTTGTAATTCTCAAACTTCCGTTTGTCCTTTTATTTTGAGAGGAGCCGAGTGTTTGCAGTTGAAAAATGTTTAGAAAGTATTTTTAAAGGTAACCAGGAATCACGGATTCCCCGTCGCGTGCAAACTTGTGGGCATCTGTCTTATTGTATACAGAGTTTTGGAATCCACCTCAACAGGGAAAATCAAGGTAACTTGCTGAGAATGAAAACGGAACAGGGTTCTTGAAGTTCTTATTCGCCGAAGTATACAGAGACTCTAGATAAGTTTTAATCAGGAATCTGGTCTTCTAGGTCCCCAAATTGTTATGGTGTCTTGTACAACGGAACCAGGAATCTTGGATTCAAAGTACCCAGGAAACTTCTGGGGGTCTTTCAATTGATAGCCAAACAACTTGAATTTTACATCACCAAGAAATGTCTCAGTGTCTTGCTGATTATGAAGCAGGAATCCGGGTTAATGGGAGTCCTCATATACAGGAAATAGCATGCCTTTTGTGAAGGATGAATAAGGAATCTGGGTTACATAGTCCTCAATACCGAAAATCTACAGTGTGTCTTGCTTAGGGTTAAACAAGATCAGGGCTTCGAGCAACCCTCATGTTTTAGAACTATTTGTTCTGTGAATATTATGAATCAATCTTTCCTGGACTCCAGCAATACTCTGGTACTCTTTATAGTTGTGAATGAGAATCTGGTACTACAAGTCCAGTTAGATACTCGGAACTTCTGATGACAGATTCAAGGACACAAGGAATTCTCTAGGATTTTTTTTTATGTAAGCCCTGACTTCAGTGTTACCTCGTACTCCAGAAACTTCAGTGGCTCCGCTGTTCAGAATTAGGAATTTGGGTTTAGGAGTTCACATTTTTTTTTGAGTTGGAGTCTCATTCTGTCGCCCAGATTGGAGTGCAGTGGTCGCTCCCAGCCACCGCAGCCTCGACCTGCTGGGCTCTGGCGATCCTTCTGCCTCAGCCTTCTGAGTAGCCGGAGTTACAGGCATGCGCTACCATGCCCGGCTGATTTTTTGATTTATTGTAGAGATGAGGACTCGCTGCCCAGGTGGGTCTCGAACCCGCGGGCTCAGGCAATCCACTCACCTCAGCCTCCCAAAGGCGCGGGATTACAGGCTGAGCCACCGAGCCTGGCGTGGAGTTCACATTTTTTAGGGGGTATTTTTGGGAGGGATGCAGGAATCATAGATTTCACGTCCCCAGGCATATTCTTGTCAATTTTCTATGTGTATACAAGAGTCTGGACTTCCAGGCCAACAGGAAACATCTCATGGTTTTGTTTAGATCGAAAAAGGAATCTGGGTCACTGTGTCCCTTGAAAGTTTCTGCACATGTTACTAAAGTGTAGCCAGAAAACTCGGTTTTCATGTAACTTGCAAACATCTGGGCAATTGCTAACTTATACCTGTTTTAATGCAGTGCTCATACCTAGGAAACCACAAGGACTTTAGCTAAATACTAAGCTGGAATCTTGGAGTCCTGGTCCTCGTGTTATTCAGAGCAAAGTCTTATATGCATACCACAAATCGGGCATTACTGATCCCAAGGAATGTGCTTTGCCTCTTGATAATTGTAACTGAGAATCCGGCCTACTGGTCCGTTTGTTTCACAGGTTCCTGTAAGGCCAGATTCCACAATCCAAGGATCATCTTGCCATTTGATAATGTGACCACTGGCTTCAGGTATACCTCGTAGTCCAGAAACTACTGCTGAACATTCGTTTTGGTATTCAGAATATTGGATTAGGGGTTCCCATATATTTAGGATGTATTCTTAATGGGGGAACAGCAATCTTGGATTCCAGGTCCCCGGGAAACTTCTGTCCCTATGAGTTTTGCTATGTAAGAGTTTAACCTTCCATGTCACCAGAAAACGTCCGGGTAACTTTCTGATAATAAAAAAAGGAATCTGGGTTACGGGAGGCCTTAATCCATGAATTCTACCGTGCTCCATTATAAGGGCTTATTTGGAATCTGGGTTTCTAGTTCTCTAAATACTTCAGAGCAACTTGCCACTTGGAAAGGACAAGTGTCATTATAGATTCCCAACAAAAATCTGGTACTCTTGATGGGTATAACCAAGAACCAGTCTCTGCAATTCAGTTGGGTTCCTCAGGACAACTAAACCAGATTCCAGGACTGAAAGAATTATCTCGCATTATTTGTGTGTAACTCTTGTCTTAAGATGTACCCTGTAATCCTAAAACTTCCGTTTGTGCATCTATTTGATATGGCCTGGGTGTTTTCAGGTTGCTAAGCATGTAGTACTTATTTTTAAAGGTAACCAGGAATCACTGATTCCATGTACCTGGAAACAAGCTGGGCATTTTTCTGTTTGCAAACAGAATTTTGGAATCCAGATCGCCAGGAAAATCAGGGTATTTTGCTGAGAATGAGAAGAGAATCTGGGTTCTGGGGGTCCTCAGTCATCAAAATCTATAAGAGGAATCTGGGCTTGTAGGTCCCTATAATTTTCAGAGTTACTTACTGCGTGGATACCTAAAATCTGTAATTACAGATCCAAGAAGTTTCCGGTCCTCTTGATAGTTTTAATCAAGCATCTGGACCTACAATTCCGTTTATTTCTTATGAACATCTTCGGCCATAATCCAGTTCCCCAGGAATCATTTGGCATTTTGTGAAAAAAAATCCCTCGCTTCCTGTTACCTCAAAATACTGAAATTTTTTGTGGTCAGGCTGGTGTGAATGGGGAATTTGGGTTTAGAATATTTGACATTTTTACGATGTCTTGTTAAGGGGAATCAGGTAACTGGATTACAGTTCCTAGGTACTATAGAGGAGTCTTTCTATTGATAGCTAAGAAACTGGAATTCTACATTCATCAGGAAATATCTCGGGTATTGCTGAGAATGGAGCAGGAATCTGTGTAAAAGGAGTCCTCATATACGGGAAATGACATGGCCTCTTGCTATGGAAGAATAAGGAATCTGGGTTACATAAGTCCTCAAATCCCAAAAACATACAGAGAGTCTTACTAAGGGAGAAAAATGTATCACGGATTTGGAGCATGACTCTAGGGAGTGGGAGTCCTCATATATAGGAAAATTCACAGCCTCTTGCTAAGGACGAATAAGCAACCTGGGTTACATATGTCCTCAATCCTAAAAATCTACAGGGCGTATTTCTAAGGGCTAAAAAAGAATCAGTGTTTTGAAGCAGAAAGCTGGGTAATGGGAATTTTCATATACAGGAAACTACACAGCCTTTTACTAAGAAAGAATAAGGAATCTGGTTTTCACGAGTCCTCAGTGTCAAAAATCTACTGGACGCCCTGCTAAGCGACAAAAAAGAATCAGGTTTTCGAAGCACGAATCTGGAAAATGGAAATCCTCACAACAGGAA
>NW_007251461.1:0-3219 GCF_000164805.1 Carlito syrichta | reverse complement strand
CCCTAGGTACTATAGAGGAGTCTTTCTATTGATAGCTAAGAAACTGGAATTCTACATTCATCAGGAAATATCTCGGGTATTGCTGAGAATGGAGCAGGAATCTGTGTAAAAGGAGTCCTCATATACGGGAAATGACATGGCCTCTTGCTATGGAAGAATAAGGAATCTGGGTTACATAAGTCCTCAAATCCCAAAAACATACAGAGAGTCTTACTAAGGGAGAAAAATGTATCACGGATTTGGAGCATGACTCTAGGGAGTGGGAGTCCTCATATATAGGAAAATTCACAGCCTCTTGCTAAGGACGAATAAGCAACCTGGGTTACATATGTCCTCAATCCTAAAAATCTACAGGGCGTATTTCTAAGGGCTAAAAAAGAATCAGTGTTTTGAAGCAGAAAGCTGGGTAATGGGAATTTTCATATACAGGAAACTACACAGCCTTTTACTAAGAAAGAATAAGGAATCTGGTTTTCACGAGTCCTCAGTGTCAAAAATCTACTGGACGCCCTGCTAAGCGACAAAAAAGAATCAGGTTTTCGAAGCAGGAATCTGGAAAATGGAAATCCTCACAACAGGAAACCTCATGGGCCCTTGTTAAGGAAGAATAAAGAATATGGGTTACATGAGTCTTCAATTCCAAAAATGTACAGGGCATCTTCTAAGGGCCACAAGACTCCGGTCTTTGACGTCACCATATTTTTCACAGCTGTTTCCTATATAGATATTATGAATCAGTCATTCCAGAAATCCAGCATTATTCTGGTCCTCTCAATAGTTTAAATGAAAATATGGCACCAGAACTCCATTTACATTCTGGATCCTCTAATGCCAAATTCCAAGACACAAGTAATCATCTCAGGTTTTTTTAATATAAGCCCTGAGTTCAGGGTTACCTCATACTCCAGAAATTTCTAGTAGTTCACCTATTTGGAATTAGGACCTTGGGTTTAGGTGTTGCACCATGTTTATAAGGAATTTTTGGGAGAGTACCAGGGTCTTGGTTTCCAAGTCCATAGGAACATTCTGGAATCTTTCTATTGGGAGTCACGTGTCTGGATTTCCAGGGAACCAGGATACATCTGGTCATTTTTCTGAGAACGAAATAGGAATTTCGGACATTATGTCCCCAGAAAGCTTCTACTTGTGTTATCAATGTGGAACAAGGAAAATCAGTTTGCATGTGACCAGCAAACTTCTGGGCAGTTCTTAATTTTTCCCTGGCTTAAGGTAGTTCTCATATCTAGAAGCCTACAGGAATTTTCTAAATGCTAATCAGGAATTTGGAGTCCCAGTCTCCACACTTTTCAGAACTAATTCCTATATCCGTA
Source organism: Carlito syrichta (assembly GCF_000164805.1). Taxonomy (NCBI): domain Eukaryota; kingdom Metazoa; phylum Chordata; class Mammalia; order Primates; family Tarsiidae; genus Carlito; species Carlito syrichta. The sequence goes on along the minus strand of NW_007251461.1, from coordinate 1,888 downwards.
CCACAAATCTATCATTACCGATTCCCAGGAACCTGCTTCTCCTCTTCTTAGTTGTAACAGAAAATCTAGCAATCTGCTCGGCTTTTTTTGCAGGAGGTTATAAGATCAGATTCCACAACCCAAGGTATCAACTCACCATTTTTAGTGTAATTTCTGACTTCAGGTTTACCTCCTAATCCAGAAACTATTGCTGGAATTTTAGATAGATATTCATACTTGGCATTAGGAGATCCCACATATTTAGGACGTATTCTTTTTTTTTTTTTTTTTTGAGTTGGAGTCTCACTCTGTCGCCCAGACTGGAGTGCAGTGGCCGCTCCCGGCCACCGCAACCTCGACCTGCTGGGCTCTGGCGATCCTTCTGCCTCAGCCTTCCAAGTAGCCGGAATTACAGGCGTGTGCTACCACGCCCAGTTGATTTTTTGATTTATTGCAGAGATGAGGTCTCGCTGCCCAGGCGGGTCTCAAACCCGCGGGCTCAGGCAATCCACTCACCTCAGCCTCCCAAAGCGTGGGATTACAGACTGAGCCACCGAGCCCGGCTAGGACGTATTCTTAAAGGGGATACAGGAATCTTGGTTCCAGGGCCCTTCTGACCTTTGGTGCGTATGAGTATTGGTATAAAAGAGATTGTACTTCCTCGTCACCAGGTAACTTCCGGGAGCCTTACTGAAAACAAAAAGAATCTGGGTTATGGGGGTCACCAATCCAAGGATTATACATCGCCACATTATAAGGGCTAATCTGGAATCTGGGATTCTCTTTCCAGAAATTCTTTAGGGTTTCAGGCCTCTACGATATGACAATTTTGTCATTTTAGATTCTCAGCAACCTTCTGGTCTTCTTGATAGTTGTAACCAAGAATGTGGACCTACAAAGGGGAGATTCCAGGACCTAAAGAATCTTATTGCCATATTTGTATGTAACTATCGCCTTAAGATGTACCTTGTAATCCTAAATCATCTGTTTGTCATTCTATTCCGATAGTGGACTGGTGTTTTGAGGTTGCCAAATATTTATTAAGTACTTTTAAGGGTAACCAGGATTCATGGATTCCACGACCATAGGTAATTTCTGGGCGTCTGCCTATGTTTACAAAGAGTTTTTGGATCCAAAAAAAGAGGGAACGTCAGGGCATCTTGCTGAGAACGAAAAGGAAATCTGGTTCTAGGAGTTCTCATTCGCCAGAATCTACAGGGCCTCTTGATAAAGTTTGAACAGCAATCTGGGCTTCTAGATCCCTATATTTTTCAGAGCTACTAGCTCCGTAGATACCCTTAATCTGTCATTACAGATCCCCAGGAACATTCTGGTACTCTTGATAGTTGTAATCGAGGTTCTGGTCCTACAAATTCTTTTGTGTCCTAGGAACATGTACCCCCATAATCAGGAACCCCAGGAATCAAATGGCATATTTGTACAAAATCCCTCGATTCAGGCTACCTCAAAGTACAGAAATTTCTTGTGATTCGGCTGGTGGGAATTGGGACATTGGGTTTAGAAGATTCCATATTTAGAGGAAGTCTTGTTAAGGGAAACCAGGAATCTTTGATTTTAGTTTCCCAAGAAGCTTATGGGAGTCTTTCTCTTGGTATCCAAACAACTGGAATTTTAGGTCACCAGGGAATGTCTCGGCGACTTCCTGAGAATGAAGAAGGAATCTGGAAAATGGGAGTCCTCATATACAGGAAACTACACGGCCTCTTGCTAAGAAAGAATAAGGAATCTAAGCTGCACGAGTCCTCAGCTCAAAAATCCACAAGGCATCTTACTAAGAGGTAACCATGAATCAGGGATTTTAAGTAGAAAACTGGGCAATGGGAGTCTTCATATACAGGAAACTGGACTGCCTATTGCTAAGAAAGAATAAGGAATCTGGGTTACACAG
>NW_007251460.1:0-4200 GCF_000164805.1 Carlito syrichta | reverse complement strand
CCATTAGAGTAAAAGATGAACCAGGTGAAAGAACTCCCTTAATAATCCCTGTTTCTTCCCAGGAGATATTAGCCAGTGCCCTGTTGATGATGATCCTCTACCCCTGAGGATCAGGAAAGCTTAAAAGAAGCAGCAGCTAGGTATCATGAAGAAAAATATCCAGATAATTTAAATTTGCATCTAGGTGCCAAAAGACCTACAATAAGTGGCACAGGGGGCAGTGATTGTGATTTGGGACAATCTTGAATTAAGAGGAGAAAATTGTCTTTCTATACTGATACCTGTTATATAAAAGGGTTGTTGTCTCATATTTTAAAAAGGCACCATTCCTATTAATAAGGCAACTATTCTTGATTTACTTATCCACTTACAGCAATTAATAATTGTTAGAAACCAACAATTTCACATAGGTCATATTAGATTTCATTCAGACTCCCTGGACCTCTACATCAAGGCAATCATTTAGCAGATGCCTTGACATAAACAGTCATTTGCTTCTGCTTGTAGGTTTATTAGTAAATCAAGTTCAGAAATCCCTTAAAATTCAGCTTTATGGCACCAGTTTCACATTCCAAGAGAATCGGCTAGATAAATCATAAACAATTGTACTTTGTGTCCTACTTCTAATAACCCCTTCCCCTCAGGAGTTAATCCCCATGAATTAATTCGTAATGTTTTGTGACACATATATGTTACTCATTTCCAAAGATTTGGAAAATTGTCATTTCTACATGTGACAGTGCATACATTTTCCCATGTAATTTTAGCCTCGCCCAGAACTGGGGAAGCCTATAATGACGTAGTCCAACATTTATTCTCTTGCTTTTCACAGTTGGGTATTCCTAAACCATTAAAAACTGATAATGCTCCCACTTAAGCATCAAAAGGTTTTCAGTCGTTTTGTACCCAGCTTGGCATCTATTGTTCTACAGGAATTCCATATAATTCTCAAAGTCTAGCTATATTTGAGAGAGACCATCAAACGTTAAGAAATCAAATAATTAAATTGCAGGAAGGGGAATTTAAATAAAGTTCTCCCTATCATATCGTAAATCATGCTATGCTTGTAATTAATCATCTCAATTTGGACTCTCAAGGACATTCAGCTATGATAAGATATTGGAATACTGAGAATACTGTTAAACCAATGGTAAAATGGAAAGATCTTCTTACAGGTCAACGGAGAGGTCCGTTGTCCTTTTAACATGTGCGACAGGTTATGCTTGTGTTTTTCCCCAGGACTTACCGTAACCTATTTTGGTACAGGATTGTCTAATTAGATATGTTCAACCCCCACTTCTGTCGAGTTACAGCCAGACGAGCCATAAACCACACCATCAGTCTGAGTAGAATGTAAATGATGAAGAGAAGGTATTGGTGCCAAAGTTGAAATGTCTCACCATTAAACAACAACTTCCACCTCCACCCACTCGACCAAAGACATCTCATTATTCGTCATCTCCCACTCCTCATCCCAGACATTATCATGGAGCTGTTTCAAGGAGACATTGCAGACCACCCACATGGGGGCAAATCAAGGCATTCAACCACGATGCCAAGGATCTGGTTCACTCTCAAAAACACTTCTCTTGCTCCCTCTACTGTTTTTTGTTGCTATGCTGGCAATTATAGCATGCCAGGTGGGTTGTATTTATTCGGAAAAATCTTATTGGGCTTATATCCCAAACCCTCCAGTGTTCCAGCCTGTTACATGGGATGCTAAGATTATTACCGGTTTACTAATCATTCCTCTTTCTTAGGAGGCCCCAGTCTTTTTTAATCACAAGGCAGATCTGTTTTAATTATAATTTTTCTTTTTTAGTTTGATCTACTTCTCCTCCAATATGTTTTAGTTTACCTAAAAATTCAGAATGGTCCCTTCATATTTTGGGTTGTTTAAACTCACGTGTAAAAGCTATGGTAACTGATAGGCCCCCTTATCTTCCCAGAAAAGTAAATGACTGAGATAAAAGTTTTCTTAAATTATTGATGCCTGGGGATTCTGACCCTAAATTAGCAACCAGGTTTTGGGAGGAACACCTGAGCCCTGCAGATCGAGGTCCTGGGGACCACGATCATGCCTCTATGCACCATCATGGGTGACAGAGACTCTGGTGACAAAAAAGGAACCTCCCACGTGTATCATGATGGGCATCCACGACTCCCCAGGGAAAGATCTGCGTGGACAGAGGATGGTGCAGTGATTGGGAGAGGAAGGGGACCTCCTCCCATTCAAGGATGGCAGATAGGGTGACCGGAACCTGGACTGCCCTCAGCATTGCTATACCGCCTTGATCACTATGTGCCCGATAGCCGCCCTAGTTCGGTTGGGTGTGTTCTGTGAGCTCAAACACGTCTTTGCTGTGGGGTATGAGTGTGGTTGGGGGAGGCCAGCCTTCTGGGGCACGTAGCCAAAGGCCCGGGAAGGATATGCCCAGTGGCCACCTTTGAAACCTCCCATGAACAACAGGCAGGAAAATGCCTTTTCCTCTCCCATTCCTGATGTTGACTCCTCACACTGGGCGTCAGGGGTGGTTGTGGTGGTGGTAGTGACTATTATTATTTGGAGTCGGAATCCCTCTCTGTCTCCCAGATTGAGGGGCAGGGGCATTATCACAGCCACCGCAGACTCCACCTTCTGAACTCATGTGATCCTCCCACCTCAGATCCCTGAGTGGCTAGAATCACAGACCTGTGCCATCATGCCCGGTGAATATTTGGATTTAACACTGATGGCTGAGATGAGGTCTTGCCCCTTTTCCCATGCTGATGTCAAATCTGCAGGCTCAGGCCATCCAATCGCCTGGGTCTCTGTAGGGCTGGGATGCTAGGCTGAGGCTCTGAGTTTGGCCTGTGGTTGTGGTGATGGTGGAGATTGGTATTATTTTTCTCAAATGGAGTCCCTACTCTGTTGCCCAGGCCAGAGTGTAGAGGCCTGCTCTTGCCACCATAGCCTTCACCAGAGGGACACTGGCAATCCTTCCCCCGTGGTCTCCCTAGTGACCAAAATGACAAGCGTGCACCACCACCCTTGGTTCATTTTCTTGGCTTCTTGTAGAGACGAAGTGTTGACAAGGTGCCCGTGCTGGTCTCAAACCCAGGTATCAGGCCTTCCACTTGCCTTGGCCTCACAGAGTGCTGGGATGAGGGCGTGAGCACACATACCTGGCCTAAGCACCTTTCTTGGGGCCCCACAACTAGGCTCACTACTTCTAACAACCCGGGACACTGAAGAGGTCGATCGGGGTTGCCCACTAAGCCCTCCCATGGGAGATCCCCTGGCACAGGTGCATATCTCCACATGGGCACCATCACTCCACTGGCCTTGTTCCCTAGGGTTAATCCCCTTCCACCTCCCAGGGTCCACCATGGGGAAAGGGAGAGCTTGACTCTCAAATCTACAGGGGGCAGGGATGGCTGGGTGACTTATGCCTGTCCTTTCGGCTTTTGGGGAGGACAAGACAGGAAGATGGCTGGAGCCTGGAAGCTTGAGACCAGGATGGACACGATAGCCATCCCCCAACTCGAATCCAAGCAAACCCAGAAAACCTTCGTTGAGGGCAGTCCTCGGTGGTAGGATCGCCTCCGGCCCAGAGTTCATGATAAGGATTTGCACCAAATGGAAAGCCTGTGATCACAGCAGTTTGGGATGCCCATGCTGAGAGAATGATCCAAGTTGTGTGGTTTGGGAGCACCCTGAGCAACCTAGTGAGGAAAGAAAAGAAAAGAAAGAAAGAAAGGAAAAGAAAGAATGGAAAGAAAGGAAGGAAGAAAATAAAGAAAGAAACAAAGTAATTCATCCCCTGCAAAGTTTCTTCCCTCAGTCCTTTCACCTGGCCTCCCAACATGTGAGGGTGCACCAAGCCCAGTACCTTTCAACCCCAACCCCCCCAAATGGCTGCCACCATTTTGGTGCGTGAGTTCCCATACTCCCTGACTGGGATCCTGGTGGCTCTCCTCTCTCAGGTTTGAAATGTCTCCCAGGCAGGCCGACACCCCAACTTGGCAACTAGGGCTTTCTGCCAAGAAAGGCCAGGGACACATCCCTCACCGAGGGACATTTCTACCCCCAATACCATTTTTCCTGGCTCTAAAGTCAGTCACCCTGTGAACATATGACATGCAGTTGAGAATATGTGTATGATTCCCATATTTTTGAAACAGTGTCTGGCTCTGTGGCCCAGGTTGGTTCCTGGTGAC
>NW_007251459.1:3188-9265 GCF_000164805.1 Carlito syrichta | reverse complement strand
GAGTCTCACTCTGTCACCCAGACTGGATGGAATGCAGTGGCCACTCCCGGCCACTGCAGCCTCGACCTGCTGGGCTCCGGTGATCCTTCTGGCTCAGCCTTCCAAGTAGCCGGAACTACTACTAGGTGCGCGCTACCATGCCCAGCTAATTTTTTGATTTATTGTAGAGGTGAGGTCTCGCCAAGTTGCCCAGGCAGGTCTCGAACCCACGGGTTCAGGCAATCCACTCACCTCAGCCTCACAAAGCACTGGGATTACAGGCTGAGCCACCGAGCCTGGCTAAGAGTTTTTTAAACAGTGATCATTCTCCACTAGAAGACGCACATTTTTGGTAAATCAGAGTGCAAAGTCAAATTTGGCGGAGGCTCAGAGTAGTGCTTAAATGCACCAAAAAGCAACAAGACAACTCGGAGCACTGTTTTAAAGAATGTTCCAACCACTGTCAAAGTTTTATTAGATTATGTGAAGTTATCAAACCAGAGAATCTGCAAAGATTTTTTTTGTTTTTTGTTTTTTGAGTTGGAGTCTTACTCTGTTGCCCAGACTGGAGTGCAGTGGCACACTCCTGGCCAACGCAGCCTCAACCTGCTGGGCTCCGGCGATCCTTCAGCCTCAGCCTTCCAAGTAGCTGGAACTACAGGCACACACTACCACGCCCGGCTAATTTTTTGATTTATTGAAGAGATGAGGTCTGACCAAGCTGCCCAGGTGGCTCTTGAACCCACGGGCTCAGGCATTCCACTCACCTCAGCCTCCGAAAGCGCGGGATTACAGGCTGAGCCACCGAGTCGACTGAATCTGCAAATATTTAAAAACATATTCTTAGCCGGGCTCAGTGGCTCAGCCTGTAACCCCTCATGCTTTGAGAGGCTGAGGTGAGTGGACTGCCTGAGCCTGCGGGTTTGAGACCCACCTGGGCAACTTAGTGAGACCTCATCTCTACAATAAATCAAAAATTAGCTGGATGAACTAGCACGCGCCTGCAGTTCCAGCTACTTGGAAAGCTGAGGCGGAAGGCTCGCCACAGCCCAGCAGGTCGAGGCTGCAGTGGCGGGGAACGGCCACTGCACTCCAGTCTGGGCGACAGAGTGAGACTCCAACTCAAAAAAAACAACAACATATTCTTATCATTATCAAAGGTCTGCTATTGGTGATTAAGTGCTAAAGTGAATAAAGACAAAAAACAAAATATCATAACCTACGAAATAGCTTAATTTCTCCCAAAAAATGAGTATTAAAAGAGTTTTAAAACTACATGCTCTTTTAAAGCACAAGAGGAAATGATAGCTTGGATGCAGCTTTTAAATATACACAGTGAGAGTTTGAAAAACACTGCTGGGGTGGGGAGTGGGGCACAACATCAATAAAGGGCGCCTCATTTCAAAGCAGGCAAGACGGAGATCAAAGGGAGGCCCAAACTTCACCTGTACGATGTCCACTTGTATATCTAATCCTGAATTGTACCACACATCTTTAAGATAAAATTTTAAAAAGAAAGAAAATAGCTGCTTTTCAAGTGTATCCCTAATAATATGGGTTACCACCTAAATTTTTCCAGAAATTTATCTTGTGGTATTACAGATGATATTTTGTTTTGTTTTGTTTTGAGTCCAAGTCTCACTCTGTTGCCCAGGCTGGAGTGCAGTGCTCACAGCCACCACATCCTCCATCTGCTAGGCTCAGGTGATCCTTTTGCTTCAGCCTTCCAAGTAGCTGGAACTACAGGCATGCGCCATCATGCCCAGCTAATTTTTTTATTTATTGTAGAGACAAGGACCCACCAAGTTGCCCAGGTTGGTCTCAAACCCGTGGGCTCAGGCAATCTTCTCACCTCAGCCTCCCAAAGTACTCACAGTGTGAGTCACTATGTCTGGCAACAAATGAGTTTTTTAACTGAATTATATTCAAACTCTACTGATTTCTAACAGCTTTAAAGAATCAAGTAAAAATTGTTACTACTGACAGTACTAGCATTAGTATTTACCTAAAGCAGGTTGTTGGTAGATGTTTATTGGAAGCAATTAAATAAACTGAAAAGATTAACAAGTTGCCTACCGAAAATCAATTTCAGGCACACACAAATATAGAAGATACATTTCTGCAAGTCAAAAGGCCTCATACCTTCCATATTTCCCACCTGCCTCTCTAATCTCCTAAAACCTGAGTCCCATCTCCAAGGTGTTTGTCTTCCTCCAGGCCATATACCTGACAAGGCTTACATGTCAGGTTCTAGTTTTCTTCTAAAATTGAAATTTGGACTCAAAAGAGTAGCTTCCCTGAGGACAGAGTGTGGATCAATGGAAAGGGAAGGGTCACACCTGCCTCCCACTGCCCACACGCTGAAGGGTCCAACTGGACAGTATGGGGTCTGGTTCTGCTCCAAGGGAAAAAAAAAAAGCTCAGAGTTACAACTTAACCAGGAACGATTTATCTGGCATGTAAAATGAGCCAAGTGATTATCAGATGTTGAAGGCATATGAAAGAAGAAGATGTGGGGAGCTTACTGGGAGTGACAATGTACGTACACCGGGAGACAAAGAGAGAGAGAGGCAGACACATGAGTATCCATGGATAGACAGACAATAGGCAGATAAAAAGGATATAACATGCACCAGGTAAGAATCTCTCAAAATGTGGCTCATGGACAACTTAAACCAGATTCATCTGAGGAACCTATTTGAAGAAACTTAGTTTCTGATCGCCACCCTTCCACTCTTCATGCACTGAATGCACACTAGGAGCAGGACCTGGTGATCTGCATTTTGCAGACTACCCAAGTGATTCTTAGACTCACTGAAGTGCATCTCCTCAGAATTTTCAAGTGGACTCTTGCAAATCCACAGCATCTCAAATGCAAAAAAGTCTGCCACCATTTGCTTTTTGGTGACAGACTTTTGGGGAAATGGCTCTTTCCCCAATGCCATTCCCATCAGGAATTGCCACATACAAAATATATATTCTCAGATGTAGGTGGGAGCTAAACTATGGGTCTTCAAAAGACATACAGAATGGTACAATGGACACTGGAGACTCAGGAGGAGGAGAGGAAGAGGAGGGTGAGGGGAGAAAGATTACCTCTCTGGTACAATGTGCATTACTGGGTGTGATAAGTACACTTAAAGCCGACTTCTTACCACTATACAATGAATCCATGTAACCAAAAACCACTTACATCCCTAAAGTTAATGAAATTGAAAAAACAAAGAATTTCCACGCAGCTATTAACCTTTTCAATTTTTACTCATTTTATCTCCAGCTTGAATGGCTATTTCTCCACGGTTTGGATTTCGCTTTGATTTATTTTGTTTTGTTCTAATCATATCGCAGAAAGATACCACATAAACAACAAGCAGTGGAAAACTGAAAAGGTCCCATGTGTGAATCCCACTCTAAGCTAGGCCCACTGGCAAGCTTTTATTTGTTCTTACATGCCAACTTAGAAGAAGGCTGATTCAATTCCAAATTGGGATACACAATTAATATTCTGGTAGGCTAAGAACGATCAGAACAGCCCATATTAAACTGGCGAATACCAAGGGAATAAGGGGTTAGAATCTTTCTGGACATAAGGGCCCTACGGAACTGACAAAATCCCACCAGAGTACAGGAAAGTACAGAAAAATAGACCTTGGAGGGGCTTGTATGGGGCTGTACAAGACTCAGGAAGGAAGAAGAGAAGGGCTAGGAGCCTGCAGGACCCTCTCTGTCTCTCTTCTGGTTGCTGTTTGAGGAAGGCACTGTCCACCTCTTCCCCTAAATCACTTCACCAGATTCAGGTGCTAGAGGACCACCAACTCCATGCAAAAACTTATATTCTCTCTTATTCCCAACCTCCAGTTCCTGGGAATGGATTCCAACTGGCTTAACTCAGGTCAAACACTAACTTCTAGACACATGACCCTTTGCCAAGAGGGTGGGCCATATATTACCAAGAGGGGTGGGTCATATTTACAAACAACTGTCACAACTCAACACAGTAATTATGGAAAAAAGGTGGAGGGGAGGTAAGCCAGTAAGATGTTGCCTGTGAGCAAATGACACAGCACAGTCCTGACTAATCAATTGAGATGGTGTTCACGTTGACATATCCGTGTAGATGGGGTGTCCTGCATGCACAAACACATCTAATAATTCAAGGGATTAAATGACAAGTGTTATATCTGTGAAATGGCCAGCAAATCCCAAAAATAGATGGAGGAAAGTTTAAGGGTTTCACACTTTTTGCCTTCAAACTTCACACAAAATTCTAATACCCCAAACAGTGAAGTACCCATATAAAAACAGACATAACAATCCGTGGAACAGAATGAACCACCCAGGAATCAACATACACATGTACTGCCAAATTCACTCACTGTGAACAGGGAAGTCTTTTGACATTTCTCAGAAAATAGAGTGCTCTTATGCAAGAGAATAAATTTGAAGCCTTGTCTTGCACCATACAATTTTTAACAGTAACAGTTGAAAGCATAAAAACCCTTAAACAAATACTTAGAAGAAAAATTTAATGACAGTGATTTTGTCAATTATTTTTTGTTCACACCAAAAAAATCAGAAAAGTAGAACAAACTTCATCAAAATTAAAAACTTTTGTGGGGCAACCCTCATTCGGGTCCCCTCCCTCTGCAGGAGTTTTTCTGTCTTAACTCCCTGCTTTCAAAAAACAAAACAAAAAGAAAACAACTTTTGTGTATGAAAGAACACTCCCAACAGAGAAAATAAGCAACTCAAAACACAAGAAAAAATATTTTGAAATCATATTCTAAGTGATCAATAGACAGAACATAATGTTTAAACGCCTATAAATTAACAACAGTTAAAAAAAAATCTCGCTCAAAAATTGGAAATTAACCTTGAACAGACACGTCTTCCAAACACACAGCCAATAAACACATGACAAGATGCACATCAACACTAAGCTTAGGGAAATGTGAATCAAACAACAATGAACAGCACCTCATTTATTCAAGATGAATAAATTCTAGAGTCCTGCTGTACAACATTGTGTATAGCTAACTTTCCTGTAAGTACGCTTAAAAGTCTGTATAGATTTCCTGTTTCTGTTCTCATGACAAGAAAAAGAACAAAACAATACAAACAAGATATAACGAAATTCCACTACATACCCACAATATGACCATTAGGAAAAAAGAATAAAACGTAAAAGAAAAAATGTTAAGGAGGATGTGAAGGAATTGGACCCATTAACAATTACTGATGATTACGTAAGATAATGAACCTATGAAGATACTTATAACACTTTCCTAGAAAGTAATGCATAACACACCACAGGATCCAGCAATGTCGTTTGTAGCAAATGTCATAAACCAGGTGAGAAAATGCAAGAAAATGAGAGCTTCTAAACTCACCGTTTGGGGTCAACGTCCAGGCGCGGCCTCACCGAAGGTCCCTCCTAGGCTCTCGGGACACCAACACTGCAGGGCCCGAGGCGCAGGCGGCCAGGCTTGGTGGTCTGCGGCGCCGCTGGCGACGGTGCCAGGGGCCAAGTTCCGTGGTCAGCGGCTGCCCTGTGCTCCGGCCGCTCCGCGGTCTTTGGCTGTGCTGGGTGCCGACTCTGCGGTCCGCGGAGGCGGCGCGGAGAGCTGGGCTCTGCGGCCTGTGGCAGCGGGGAGCACCCGGCTCCAGGGTCCGCGGCAGCCATCTACTCGGCGGCTGCAGCTTCTCTGTCCGCAGAGCCGCGGCGGCCTGGATTAGCGTCTGCGGCCCTTGGCGCCGGGGTCCCCGCGGCTAGGTCGGTGGCGCCGCAGGAAGACAGGCTCTGGGCTTCCGGGCAGTCGGGGACACGGCTCGGCTCCTCTGTCGCCGGCCACCTCCACGGGGGCGGCGGAGCGAAGAGTCGCGCTCTGCAGTCCGCAGCCCGCGGAGCACCCGGCTCCACGGTCCGCGGCGGCGCGCAGGGCCGGGTCCGCGGTCGGCCGCTCAGCTGGGGCGCCCGCTCCTCCGTGGGCGGCGGCGCCGAGGGGCCTTGCGTCACAGCTGGCGGCGGCACTGGGCACCCGGCTCCGCAGTTGCAGGCTGCGTTGGTCACCGAGCTCCGCGGCCGTCCGTGGGGGTCG
>NW_007251459.1:1187-2565 GCF_000164805.1 Carlito syrichta | reverse complement strand
CATCGTCAGCGCGGCGAGCCTGGCTCCACCGTCGGCGACACGGTGAAGGCCGGCTTCACGGCGGGCGGCGGCGTGGGGAGCTGGGCACCGTCGTCATCAGCCGCGCTGGGGCCTGGCTCCGTGGTCTTCAGAGCAGGGTCCTAGTGCCGCGGCGGCGGGGACGCGGGGAGTCAGGCTCTGCGGTCCCTGGCGGTGGGGCCGACTCCGCGGCCGGTCTTCTACGCGCGGCTGCAGCTCCTCTGTCCGCTGAGGCTGGGGGCCTGGCTCTGCTTCGCGGTGGGCGGTGGCGCAGGGTACCGGCTCCGCAGTCGTCTGCTGCCTTTGGGTCCTGGCTCTGCAGTAGTGGCGGGGGGCGGCTCCGAGGGTCAGCAGCCGCGCCAGAAGCCAGGTTCTGAGGTCCGCAGCAGTGGGGAGCACCCAGTTCCTGGGGTTGTGGCCGTCGTCTTGGCAGGGACTCCAACTCCTCCGTCTGCAGAGGCGCGGCTGGCCTCGCTTCACGGTTGATGGTGACACGGGGGTCCTGGCTCTGAGGTCTTTGAAGCTGGAGTCCTGGTTCCTCGGTCTGCAGCGGCGGGGCAGAGAGCCAAGCTGTGATTTTTTCTGCGGTGCGGAGACCCGGGTCAGCGCGCGTGGAACCCGGTGCGCCGAGTAAGACTACACTGGGCTCCCGCTTTATAGTCATCTGCCAGCAGTCCGACATGCAGCTGGCGTCCAAGGTCGGAAGGCTGCATGGGCGCAGGAGGCCGGCTTAAGGGTGGTCAATTACACTGTCTCCAGTTCCTCCCTCTGCAGGAGGCCTGTGGCTTCCGGGCTTCCTGTTGGGGGTGGTTCAGGGCGCCCTGCATGTTTCCCCCAGCCCCCATGTTTTGCGGACACAGCATACCGGCAGAGAACTCATGTGGCCCTGAAGGAAGTCCCACTAACTCTACAGACACATTTATATCCGTCATGGTGAGTGGTTTCACAGTTTAGTTGTGACATGGCTGTGCAAAACCCAGGAATCCTCTGTGAGCTTTATTCGCCTTATTCACAATAGGAACAAACTTGAATTTATAAACTTTCCATGGAGGAGTTGTTTATTGTTTTTTGTTTTTAGCAAACCTCCCTTGAATGAGAAGTGGTTTCATTTGTAACAATTCTTTTGAAACTTTGCAAGAGTGCAGAACTGCCTCAATTTTCAGGAAAGGAGTGCTACAAAACTGCTATGAATTTATAAACTTTCCATGGAGGAGTTGTTTTTTGTTTTTACCAAACCTCCCTTGAATGAGAAGTGGTTCCATTTGTAACAATTCTTTTGAAACTTTGCAAGAGTGCAGAACTGCCTCAATTTTCAGGAACGGAGACCTACAAATTGCTATGAAAATAATAAAAAGCCAAA
>NW_007251459.1:0-1167 GCF_000164805.1 Carlito syrichta | reverse complement strand
CCACGTGGGGGCTCCAGCTCCTCTGCGGAGGCGCGGGAGGCCTGGCTTCGCGGTGGACAGGGCTCAGGGGGCCTGGCTCCGGGGTCTGCCGTCTTCGAGTCTGGGGTGCCGGCTCCTCGGTCTGCAGCGGAGCAGAGAGCCAGGCTCGTGTTCCGCAGCGGGCGAAGGGCCCGAGTCCCCCATCCGAGACACTGTTGGAGCCCCAGCGCCTTGATCGTGGGTGCGGGGAGGCCGGTTCCGCGGGGCCTGGCGGCGTGGGGAGCCCTGCTCTGCGTCGTCCGCTGCACTGAGGACCTGGCCCCGCGGTCCTGGGCGCGGGTGGCCAGGCTCTGCGGTAGGAAGCGACGCGGGGAGCCAGGCTCTGCGGTCCACAGCAGTGCAGAGCACCCCAATCGCGGTCGACGGCGCTCAGGTCCAGCAAACCTCAGCTATGTAGGGCCTTGCGGAGAAGTTGGGGGGGGCTGGCTTCACAGTCGGCGGGGCGCGGCGGATATGGCTCCATCATCGTCAGCGCGGCGAGCCTGGCTCTACAGTCGGCGACACGGTGAAGGCCGGCTTCACGGTGGGCGCGGCGTGGGGAGCTGGGCACCGTTGTCATCAGCTGCGCCTGGGACTTGGCTCCGTGGTCTTCAGAGCAGGGTCCTCTGAGCCTGGGGGCCTGGCTCTGCTTCGCGGTGGGCGGTGGCGCAGGGTACCGGCTCCGCTGTCGTCTGCTGCCTTTGGGTCCCAACTCTGCGGCGGTTTGGGGGGAGCGGCTCCAAGAGTCGTCAGCCACACCAGAAGCCAGGCTCTGCGGTCTGCAGCAGTGGGGAGTACCCGGTTCCTGGGTTCGAGGCCGTCGTCTTGGCAGGGACTCCAACTCCTCCGTCTGCAGAGATGCTGCTGGCCTGGCTTCACGGTTGATGGTGACACAGCCGTCCTGGCTCTGAGGTCTTTGAAGCTGGAGTCCTGGTTCCTCCGTCTGCAGTGGCGGGGCACAGAGCCAAGCTGTGTGTTTTTCTGCGGTGCGGAGACCCGGGTCAGCGCGCGTGGAACCCGGTGCGCCGAGTAGGACTACACTGGGCTCCCCGCTTTATAGTCATCTGCGAGCAGTCCGTCACGCAGCTGGCGTCCAAGGTCGGAAGGCTGCATGGGCGCGGGAGGCCGGCTTAAGGGTGGTCAGTTACA
>NW_007251458.1:12598-16080 GCF_000164805.1 Carlito syrichta | reverse complement strand
AGCCAGAGAGTCACATTGACCCAGCAAGAATGCACAACCCTTGCAACAAGCCAAATTCTACTATCCAAGGAGGTTTGTCTCATAAAAGGAGGAGTATGGCCACATAAGTTCAAGGAAGTTTTGCCATCCAATCAAAAGGTGTTGCAACCCAGATGATGCATTTTCAAAGTTAAGAGGGCTGCAGATTCAGCTTGAAGTTGGTATGTGTAAACTCACAAAAATACTCCACCATCACACCCTCACTCCTGCTTTCTCAGACCATACAAAAATAGGGCTTGGATGGTCTGCAGGCCTTGGCTTCCCTTCTGCATTTTTCTACCCTTCACCATATCATGTTACTCCCTTCATGGCTCAAGGTTCTCAGGCATTTCTTAGGTGCCCAGTGGAAGGCTGGTATCTCTTCCCTTGATGTGAACCTCTTTACTCACCTACCAACGGCCACCTTTCAAGCAGGAATTGGTTAGGACATGAATGGCAAATCCATTTGCAGAAATACAGTTGCCCAGTGTATTAGTTAAAGTAAACCAAACACCAGCTTAACACAATGGAAGTTTATCTCTCTTTCAGGTGAAGTCCAATTGGTGGCAGAAGCAGGGACTTTGCCTCACAAAGTCATTGAGGAACTCAAACCGATGGAGACTTCTACCTCTCTGACAGTAGAGATTCTAACTCTATGGTTCAGGATGGGATGTGGGCACAAAATTTTGTTTTAAGCTCCCATGGTGTCTCTAAGGGGAAGCCAGGGCTGAGAATCCTCCTTCTTCTAACATCACCCTGGGCATCAACATTCAACCACCAGATATAAAAAATGGAAGAAACACGCCAAAAAGCCACGTGGAAGTGCAGATGGTCTCCAACTTATAATGATTTAATTTATGATGGTTTGACTTACAGTTTTGTTTTGTTTTTTACTTTACAATGATGTGAAAGCACTATGCATTCAGTAAAAGCTATACTTTGAGTACTCATACAAGCATTCTACTTTTCACATTTGGTGCAGTGTCAAACAAATTACATGAGATATTTAACATTTTGTTATAAAATAGACACTGTGTTAGATGATTTTGCCTAATTGTAGGTGAATATATGTGTTCTGAGCATGTTTAAGTTAGGCTAGGCCAAGCTATGATGTTTAGTAGGTTATGTGCACTAAATGTATTTTTGACTTGGTGATATTTTCAACTTACAAAAGGTTTATGATGTCATAACCCCATCGTAAGGTTGAGAAAACATCTCATTTACAGGTCATGCCTAAAAGTAATATACATCAGTTCTGTCTACATCTAATTGGCCAAAAGTCATCACGTGGCCATACTTCATCCAAAAGGCGGCTGGGAAATGTAGTCCAACTGAGTGCCCAGAAACAAAGCAAAATGTGTTTGAGTAATATCTGGCTAATCTCTGCACATCCAAAACTATTGCTGTCTCTGAAATATGATCATAAGTTTATAGAAAACATCTCAGTTTTGTTTGGTTTGTATAACAAAAGTGATATGAAGCCTGAGGAAGCTATTAATATAAGTTATAGAAGTTCCAGAGAGAGTTACTGGTATAACCCTCTACTTAGAGAGTCTCACTGGAAAGTTATGAGTGGTGCAATGTTTTTTCACTCTTGATCTGAACCAGAGATGTAGCCATATAAATAATGGTGTTGGAGGAAGGTGTGGTAAGGACTGGGGAGAAAAGAGTCCCCTAGAACATGATGTGAGAGGTAAGACCATGAGGAGCAGAATAGAGCCTGGGGAAGTGGGGAAGAAACAATCATAAAAAGAGAGGGAAGGGGATGGGCCATGGCTTCCAAAATGGGTGAGACACAGCCCCTGCCTTTAGGAATTCATAAACTCTAAAGAGAGAACAGGTATGTGCCCAGATCCTGGTAAAAAATGCTAACTGAAATGAATGAATGGGTCTAATGCACAGCCTAGTCTTTCAGATCATGACTAGTATGAACAAGTGAGAGGTTATATGAGTTGAGGAGAGGTGGGAGACAGAATGTGTCTCTTCCAATGCCTGGATGTAGAAACCACTCTTACATATCTGGGGGATTTAATTCAGCAAGAAATTCACCCTTGGGAACCGAAGACATTCAGAAATCCTTCTCCATCTGAGGACTGAGCCCTAGTCATGTGCTGACTGGAACATACTTGCAGCCCTTTGGGTTTTTGCACCTCCAAGCAGGTTTAACAGAACTAGAAGAGATCCAGGAATGAGTGTCTAGAAAGAGGACTAACTTGAAAGGCAGAGCATCCTTAATTTGTCAAGTGTCTTCATCAATTGAGACTGATGCAACAAATTACCATGAACTGGGAGGCTTAAACAACAAACATGTAGGTCTGGGAGTGGGATACCTGGGAGTGGAATTGCTGGATCAAGAGGTATGTGTATCTTCCACTTGAGTAGATACTTGCAAACAGTTTTTCAAAGTTATTGTGCCATTGAGACCCTTGAGAGTGAATGGGCTTGCTAACTAAGTTACCAGAATAACATAAATAAACTGGGACTGTCCTAGGCAAACTGGACCAAATAGTCACCCTGTTTGTGGAAAGCCTGTCAATCCATATACCCTGAGCATTCCTGGCAGTGCCCACTCTCTGAAAAAGGCAGCTGTGATCTAAGGCTTGTGGGGCATTCTTGCAAGCATATGTGTCCCATAAAGCTGAGAAGTCCCAGATGTCTTTGTGATACTAATCCATCAGCTAACACCTTTCCCCCAGCAACTAAGGGGTCTGGATAACTAACCACCACTTAGGCTCTTCTTTATCATTTGTGAGTATGCTCTCAAACATCTTCTAAACCCTTCTTCACAGAAGTCAGTTGAAGCTGAAACTCTTGGCAGGCCCCTGAACCACACAGCTAAAAATTTACCTGCCACGCACATCTGCAGCAAGGAATATGAGGTTTTCTAGGGGAGATTTATTGCCTCCCTTCCCTCCACCTCTTGGAAGTTTTCTGGATGCTGTTCCTTGTGTATAGCATGTGCCTCCAGCTTATCTCTACGGTAAGTATAAAAGCAATTAATTTTTCCCCCTTTGGAAAGAGGAAGTTTTAACCATACTTGAATACTATTTGCATTTCTGATTTCTATCAAGTTCATACTTCCAGCAAAGAGAGTCCTGCTGATATAATTTTTTTAAGTGGCAAATTCTCTAGCAGGAAGCTGCTTCTTTCGCCTCCAAAGCAGAAAACACATACACATCAGGAGATACTCAGTTCTCGACCTCTGCTTCAGGTATTAGGGAGGCAAGGACAGGTGTGGAAATTTGGAGCAGGGCCCTCCTGCATTTTTATGTAGACATTCACATATGCTGAACCTGTGAAAATTAGTATACCGATTTAGGTGAAGTGGGCAGATTAAAAGAGCCATGCCTTTGTACCTGGTTGTAATTTTCTCATATGTTCAGAGACATTTTATTAGGACAGACCCGATTTATTGTGTACTTGCTTTCACTGGCTGACATCCTTTACACTGTTGTGTTTCTATC
>NW_007251458.1:0-12377 GCF_000164805.1 Carlito syrichta | reverse complement strand
ATGACCCCCATGCTTCACCCCACTCTGCGGCCACACTCTGGTCATAGCACATCATGGGTGGAATATACTTCCCTACCCTTTGTTATGGGCCTGCCAAGTGACTTCCTTTGACCCATGGAGTAGGGCTTGAGCTAGTTCTGAGCCAAGACCTTAAGAGGCCTCATGTATTTCCATTTCTTCTTGGTGCCACTCTTATTGCATGAGAAGAACACATCTGCTTAGTCCATCTGTGCTGTTATAATAGACTACTTGGCACTGATTATTTATAAAGAATGGAAATTAATTTTTTCTCACAGTTCTGGGGACTGGGAAGTCCAAGAACAAGGCACTTGCATCTGGCAAGGGCTTTCTCACTGTCTCTTCACGTGACAGAAGGCAGAAAGGCAAGAGAGAGACAGACTCTGTGTCCTCACATAGTAGAAGAGCAGAAGAGAGCAAACCCACTCCCAGAAGCCCTTTTATAGTCAGCATTAATCCATTATGATCTAAACATCTCTCCAAAGGCCCCACCTCCCAACATTGTTCCCTCGGGGATTAAATTTCCAACACACAAATTTTGGAGGAGATAAAAACATCCAAACCATAGCAGCTGCCTAGCCCAGTGATCTAAGGAGGAGGAGAGACATGTGGAGCAGAGTAGGCCCAGCCAAGCCCCAGTCCTGGGATATGAAGCAGAGCCACCATAGCCTGAAACATTGCTACCAAGCTGAGCTCAGGCTAGATCAGCCAAACCCCTGCCAACCTCCAGATCTGTGATACTAATTGTTATTGTTATATGTTACTGAAACTGAGGGTATCTTTTTTATGTAACAGCAAATCAACACAGACTCTGAATCTCAGAAGGGAAAAGTGACTATCCTGTTGTCACACAGCTGGCTTATTGTGTCAATGGCAAGATTAAAACCCATGCCCTCTGTTCTCAGCCCTGTAGGAGTTAACCGAGGATTTTCACACACATGTGAAAGAGGTTATTTGGTCATAGGTCTTGCAGCTTTGGAAAATGTGGCTTGTAACAAATCGTTGAGAAAAAACAGATGAAACTTTACATGGCTCCAGGGATTAATAATGTAACAGGGATTGTTCCACTTTTGGTTTGAAGGAATCTGAACTGGCTGTTCCACCCCCTCTTCTCCTAGTCTCTGACAGCTGTGGAGTTCCCCAGGAGGAAGGGTTTAATGGCTTGGGTGCTGCTCCAAATAGCATCTGCAAGAACCAGAGCTTGAGCAGCCCTGGAGACCAACAATGACTGGAGCTGGGATTTGACCCTTTTCTAGGCAAGTGGGAAGCCCAAGCCCCAACCTCAGCACTCTCAGACACAGGCCAGCCTGTGTGAGAATCACAAGGAAAACCCTAGAAAGATAAGCTTCCCCACATCCCACCTCTCTCCTTCCAAAGATTAAAATCTCATGTTTAGAACTCTGCTTCCTTATGCTCATTAGACCTGAGATGTAAGTATGTGGTGGCATGGACTTGGGGAAGGAAAAGAGTCACACTTGTGCTCATGTTAGCCATTTACACCTCCCTGTAGAGAATGTTCCCACCACTCTTTCCAGGAGTTGCCATTGACTGACCTGCCTCTCCTTGGCCTGCAAAGAACTACTGGTCATAATTAGAATGACTGACAGAATTTCTCCAAATTTTATATATATATATATATTTTTTTTTTTTAACAAATGACTGCATAGTTCCCCTCCTCCTGGAATAACTCTGGAGTTCTTATCATATTAAAGGACTCTCCCTTTCACTGCCTTTAAAGCACTCTGTCTTGATATGGGCTTGGGTTGCAGATAGAGAGTGGGTATGAGAAATGGAAGAAAGAAAACCCCATGCTGCCATATCATTATATATGTTTGCTATTAAATCAATATCTGTCTCCATCTTGTAAGTTCAAAAAAAGGGGAGGTCACATCCTCCTGGTTCTCTGTTGTATGCCTAGTTCATACCACAATGCCAGGCACATAAGAAACATCAGTAAATATTATATGAGTGAATGAATGAATGTATGAATGAATGGATACAGCTGTTCTGGGAGATAACTCACAGATGGCATCTTTGCACACTCAGCCTGCCACGGTTCAGCATGTCAGACCCGGGCCTGTAGACCCTTTGGCATCTGGCTGAGGCCCCTCTGCTGCTCCCCATGGCACCTTGCCATGCTAAGCTTGTCTCAACAGATCCTCCACCTAGAGCTAGAAGACATGGATCCTAGGTCTTGTCCACTTAACTGTGACATCTTTATCAATAAGGCCTCTCTCATGACTAGAGGATATAGGGAAGAGTGGGAACTGTGGCAGCCAGGGCAAGTGATCGAACTTTCCTGCCCAATCCAACCCTGGATTCACTGGCAGGAGTTGGGGAACTGGCAGCATCTGCTGCTGTCTGGGACCAAGGCTACTCATCTAGGGCCTGGTGCCAACTGGGCAGCAGAATAAAGTCACAAATGCATAGAAGAGTCCAGACTAGCAGGTACCACCAACTGCCTATGACAAGGAAGAGAGTCTGACAGGAAGTGTCTGATGAAGGGTTCACATGGCCCTTACCCTGCTCACTGTTATGAAAGGCTATCTGAGTCCAATTCAAAGAAGATGAA
This sequence comes from Carlito syrichta, assembly GCF_000164805.1. Classification (NCBI taxonomy): domain Eukaryota; kingdom Metazoa; phylum Chordata; class Mammalia; order Primates; family Tarsiidae; genus Carlito; species Carlito syrichta. Next base: position 9,787 of record NW_007251458.1, on the reverse strand, counting down.
AGAAAAAATTTTTCCCTGCCAAGTGCTACTGACTTCCCCTAGTACATGTATACTGCCTTAGTGTGGGTTCTCCCAAAAGCAGACTACAAGACAAGGCATGAATGCAGATAGTTTATTTGAGAGGTGATCCCCAAAGCAGGGAAGGGAGAAAAGATAATTTTTTGTGTGCTAATGAGCTGTGGATGTTTGCTGGGGGTTCTCTGAGAAGCCATGTGGAGTGCACCCCAGGGAATGGAAAGCTAGGGCATTTATTCATTCCCTCCTGTACCCCAACCTGAAGGTTGTCCTTGGAGCCATTATCTCCCTCATATCTAAGCTAAATAAGTTCCCTGCCTACTGGAACAGGCAGAGAAACTGAGAGATGTAGGCCCTTAGAGAGGGAGCTATAGTGTGTACCAGAACTGTCCACCTCAGTTGCAGTGAACTCAGAAGGTCTTAGATAGAATGAGTAGGGCATCACCAGGGTCTGCACATTTTGCTCACAAATGACCTAGAGTTAGAAGACGTGGGTCCTAGGTCTTGTCCACCTAACTGTGAGATCTTAGCCAAGCCAGCTTTCCCTCAGCCTTGACTTCCTCATCCATAAAAAATAAAATATAATAGATATAAAAGATTCTGTCCATCCAGGTTTGAGAGATAGTTGTAGAAACAAAATGAAATCAGAGAATCAAATATAAATTATTTTGTTAGCATTACATTCTCTTCATTTAATTAATTTGTCCAAAAAGCTATATTGCTCACCTGTCAGTAGGTTAATATGGAGGGTTTCCAAGGATACATGTTGTCAAAGATACTTTAAGAGACTGAGGGCAAACTCCAGTTTCAGATGGGAATGTGTCAATGAGTCAACCTGCAGTGGGTTCCATATGTTCCTTTATATAAATCTGGTCCATGGAAATGAAGACTGTCATTACCTCATTCAAAGAATTCTTCCCAGATTTGTATGGCCCTACTTCAGCCTGAATTATTGTCCTCCCCTTCATGCAACCTCTTTCCCTACAAATTCTCAAGTTTCTCAGGGTGATGCTGAGAACACCTCTACCCCCTTGGTTCCCTATTATGTTAGTTAAGGTAATGCTGACTGCTATAACTCATAAACCTCAACAGCTTAGGGGTTCATTATCACAACCCAAGTTGTTTTGTTCTCACTCATATGGAAACCCAGCCTGGATGATGCTATTTGGACAAAGTATCCTCATGCAGTGATGTTAGAACTCAGGTTCCTTCCATCCTATGACTTTGCCATCTTGAACACAAGGCTCCCAACATTGCCTTTCAGGGCTGTGTCTATTTTCAGTCATGTGGAGAGGGGAGCGACCATGGAAGATAGCACAGCAAATTTTCTCAGAAATGACCTAGAGCTAGAAGACATGGGTATGGAAGATATGGAGGTATTGCACATCACCACTTCCTCTCATATTCCATTGGCCAGAACTTAGTTAACATGGCCACACCTAACTACAAGAGAAGCTGGGAATGATGGTCTAACTGAATGCCTAGGAAAAAGAGAAGACGAGTTTGGTGATCAGATAACAATCACCAACATAACCTTTATATCCATATGATCAAGAAACAGCTAGATTAGATGGGAGTTCAGCAGACCAGGAGGCAACTCCAGGAAGCAAGTTAAGTGCAGGGAAGCCAGAAGAGGCAAGGGACAAGGACCAAGCCGAGGCCATGGTAGAAACAGCCAGCACTGTAGCTTTATCTCATTTGCTGTTGCCTACATACCCTCCCACCCACATTCCTGAAGTGCTTAATTGTCCCCAAAACCATGGACTTTTATGACTCCATGTCTTGGCTCATATTTCTTCTCTTTCCTGGAGCCTCACCCAACTTCATCTAGCTCGTCAAACATATGTCAGCTCCAATGAACCATGCCTCCTGGTATTCATGCCCATGTGTAATGTCCTCCCCTTGAATCTGAGCTGGTCTTATGACTACTTTTAGCCAACGGAATATAGTGAGTGACACTTGAATAACTCCAGGTTTTCCACTTAAGAGGACCTGGCAGCTTCTGCTTTTGTGTTCTTGGATGCCTGTGTCTCCATTTAAGAAGTCTGGCTGCTCTGCTAGAGAGAATATATGAAAAAACTGTGTGTAGCGAGAGAGGCCTCAAGTCTGTGTACTTGGAGAAAGAGAAAAACTCAACTGAATTCAGCCCCTAGCCAGACTTCCTGCTGAATTCAGCCACAAGCGTGATTACCAGCAAAGGTAGCAGAAGAGTCACCTAGCTGATCCCAGCCCAGATTGTAGAATCATGAGCAAACAAAATGTTGTTGAAGCTGATAAATTATGGGGTGATTTGTTAAGCAGTAGCAGATATCTGAAGCAAGCCTTTGAAGTCTCATGCGAGCCTTTGCCTCTTCTTAGACACATTCCCCTTACTCCTCTCTCTACCTTCTCTAACTCCCTCCTCTCAGAGTGGTTAACAATCTGCCTTTTTTGATGTGCCCCCACAGAATACTACACATACATCTCTTTCACTATTTCTCACTTTGTATCTTATAATTTAAATTCTTATTCCTCTGTCTTTTAAGGGCTGTGCACTTCTTGAAAACTTGAACCAAATCTTATTCCCTTCTGTGTTTTCTGTGTCTAATATAGTTTCTCACACATAGTAGGTGTCCAAAAGTGCTCTTTTATTTTTATTTTTTGGAATCTCACTCTGTCACCCAGGCTGGAGTGCAGTGGCACACTCATGGTCACCCCAGCATCGACCTGCTGGGCTCTGGCAATCCTTCCGTCTCAGTCTTCCAAGTAGCTGGAACAACAGGCACGCACTACCATGCCCAGCTAATTTCTTTTTACTTATTGTAGAGATGAGGTCTCACCAATTTGCCTATGGTTGGTCTCGAACCTGTGGGCTCAGCCAATCCACTTGCCTTGGCCTCCTAAAGTGCTGGGATTACTGACTGAGCCACCAATCCCAGCCCAAAAGTGCTTCCTAAATAATCAACTCATTGTCTTTTAATTGGTGAGAAGGAGTCCAAGGGAATACAAAGGTGTGCCCATCACCCAAAATTTCATAAAGGAAATTCAGAGCAGATCCATGTGAGAGAATTGTGCTGGATAATTGGATTCACTTTTATCAAACTCCAGTTGAAGCTCCTTCTATTTGGGGATATTGGAAAGCTAAAAACAACATTTTGGGAAAAAAGGAAATCCTTACACACTGTAGGTGGAAATGTAAATTAGTATAGCATTATGGAAAACAGTATGGAGTTTCCTCAAAAATAAAAATAGAACTGACATATGATCTAGCAATCTCACTTCTGAGTATATATCCAAAGGAAAGGAAATCAGCATATTGAAAAGATGTCTGCACTCTCAAATTCATTTGCAGCATTCACAATAGCTAAGATATGGAATCAACCCAAGTGTTCATCAACACATGAATGGATAAAGAAAACGTGGTATATATGCACAATAGAATACTATACAGTCATAAAAAAAGAATGAAATCCTGTCATTGGTGATAACATGGATGAACCTGGAGGGCATTATTTTATGTGAAACAAGCCAGATACAGAAAGACAAATACCACACGATCTCACTTGTATGCAGAATCTTTAAAAGTCGACTTCAGGGAAATAGTGAATAGAACAGTGATTACCAGAGACTTGAGAGGATAGGATAAAAGGGGAATGGGGAGAGGATGGTCAATGGGCAAACAGTTACAATCAGAAAGGAAGAATAAGTACTGGTGTCCTATTGCACAGTAGGGTGACTATAGTCAACAATAAGGTATATATATATATATCTCAAAATAGGTAGAACAGCAGATTTTGTTTGTCCCTACTATAAAGAAATGATACATGTTTTAGGTGATCAACATGCCAATTTTTCTATTTGATCATTACATGATGTATACATTTATTGAAATAGCACACTGTAGTCCATAAATATGTGCGATTATAATGTATTGATTAAAAGTTTTTAAAAAACAAAACCCAAGTAGGCTACATTTTGAAGGCTACTTTAAAACTAGAGTTCTACCAATTTGATAGAATCCTGAGAGACTTGGAAGGTGGAAGGGGAAGAGTGGGCCGTTTTTCTAAGGCAGTGGAGGTGGCCAAGTAGGCTCTGGCTGCATGAACGTTGGCAGTAGCTGCACTCCAGAATCTGCTATCTGGTCAGCAGCTTTATGGATTCAGGTGGCTGTAGAGACAGCGAGAGCACATTTCCTGACCTCGGGGTCATAGCTGTGTGGAATAAGTGCTGCAAAGGTCTGAGGTACTGGAAAATATTATTGGCTTTGGTCCTGTGATTGCTGAGAGGCCTGGTGGTCAAGAGCAAGAGAAGGTTTCAAACCAGAGAAGGCATGGTTAGGAGACATGATGTCCTCATGTCCAAGGAGGTCCAATTAGAGCATGTCTCTGGGAGCTTCCCAGAGGAACCATAGGCCTGAAACCCAAAGTTTCAACTCCACTTGCCACCTGGAGGAGTTGGGCCACAAGAACACAAGATCAGGAACTGGGGTAGGGAGGTTCCGTACCTGGTCAAGAGTGACTGAGAAGAATTCAGGCTAAAACTCAAAAGACAGAGCATTGTGGAATGAGTCTCAGCACTATACAGTTAACCACATTTCACAACATGGTGTTGGTAAGGCTCTAAGTTTAGAAGCAATGGTGGTTTGTTGATGATCTATATTTTCCCAGAGGCCAGGAAGTAGAATGGAATTTATTTCACTTTCATGACAAAGAAAGGATCCTAGAACTCTTCCTTCAAGTGCCATATCTCTGTAAATGTCGAGAACAAGACAACATAATGGTTTAGAGCAAGGACTTTCACAGCAAGAAGACCTAAGTTTGAGTCTTAAACAAAATTAAGACATTATTTATAAACATACTTTTTTATATCCATAATACTAAACAGTTAAGACTCAATGTAAGGTATGCTTTAATGAGCCTCTTAGTTTAAAAATTGAGACACTAATGTTATCTCCCTCATAAGGTTGCTGCGATGATTAAATGTGAAATTGCATTTTAAAGCACATAGCACAATGCCTGGCAAATAGTAAATGCTTAAAAATGATGGCCACTAACCAGTGGATTATGGGAAATAATCAAAAGTCAGTCTGGGACAATTCATTCACATGGAATCTATTGTTAGCACTTGAAAATACTTTGAGCAACTTTTTTTTTGAGTTGGAGTCTCACTTTGTCACCCAGACTGGAATGCAGTGACCGCTTCTGGCCACCGCAGCCCTGACCTGCTGGGCTCCGGTGATCCTTTAGTCTCAGTCTTCCGGAGCCGGAATTACAGGTGCGTGCTACCATGCCCAGCTAATTTTTTGATTTATTGTAGAGATGAGGTCTCACCAAGTTGCCCAGGTGGGTCTCGAACCCACTGGATCAGGCAATCCACTCACCTTGGCCTCCCAAAGCGCGGGATTACAGGCTGAGCCACCGAGCCCGGCTTTGAGCAACTTTTTAAAAGAAACATAAAATTAAGATACTGTTTATAAACATATTTATATCTGTAACACTAAAAAGAAAAAAAAGGAAGTTATATACTTATTTCCCATAACTGGTAATGATAAAATATTTATTTCAATATTTAGTTATTAAAGGTTTACAATGTGCCAAGTGCTCTGTAGCACTTTACATGCATTAAATTATTTACTATTCTGAACAATCCTCTAAGGTAGATATTATTATTGCTCTTATCTTACAGACGAGGAAACTCAGGACTCAGAAAGACTTAAATAATTGTCCCAAGGTCACACAGCTAGTGAGATGCCAAGTTCAGATTTGACAACAGCTGTTCTAACTAATCGACAATTAGCTACTATCATAAAATGCCTCCTATTTGGAGAATATTTTCAGAGAATTGCAAGATCAGAACTTATTTGTAATCAGGAATTGTTCTGTTATTATAGAACTTACAGGGGAGACTATAAAAAGAAATATATTGCTTGTGTGAATAAATATTTGGATACACCAAAATATTTATGTTCATATATGTGAGTATTCTTTCCACAGGGATAGGGGAAAACGTGTAAATATTTACTCACTGGAAATAGCTGAAAAGTAGTTAGGAAATAAGAATATTTATACTGTACATTGCTTTTGTGTTATCAAATTGTTTCATCCGGAGCCTGTGCACTAATTCCCAAATTGGACAAGTAACACAAGAATCCTGAAATTGTAAATTCAGGGGCTCCATTTGGAGGTGCCTTACATGGTTATGAGACTAATTTCCAAACAAAGTTAATTCCAATTTTCCTAAATCATATTTCCTAAAAATGTACACTGCCTGTTAAGACGTCCTGATTCTTTCTATGAGGAATTCTCCTAAGGCCGAAAATTGAAGGCTCTGTCTTTATGCTCCAAACACCATGCTGGTGGATTCTGACTGGGAGGTGTGCTCTGGGGACCACTTCTGGTCCAATCATTGGGAGTGGTTGGGGAGCAGGTCAAATACTGGATTGGCTGGACAATAGTTCAGACTAGTGGCGACTCCTAGACAGCCAAAGACAAGAACATTTTCAAATTTTAAAAAGTACTTAAATAAAGGGGATTTTGAGGACTATTACAGCAAAATAGAATTCAAATAAATGAATAAATATATATTATTGACCTAGTGCATTGGCTTTGGGTTGTCACTTTCAAATGCCATTGTGTTTAGTCCTTACTGTAAAAGACATCCTTTGTATCAACTGGATTATCCTTAACTACAAATAATAGAAAATCTCAACACAACTGATTTAAAAGCCAAAAGATTTGCTACCTCATGTAACAAGGAGGTTCACAGTGGAATGTTCTGGCTGATTAATTCACCTCTGTCATCTAGGCCTCACGCCATTTCCATATTTCCCTCTGCATATTGTCTAATTTTTGGCAAAATTGTCTTATGGTCACAAGATGGCTGCAGTAGTTCTGTAATTCATTTGCAGATAATACAAGGTCTAATAGAAGAAGTGGGATTTTTATCTTCATGCATCTCTCTTTATCATCCACATCTTTCCCCAGAGCCTTCAAATGACTTCCCTTCCCATAGCATTGGCCAGAATTAAATTACACACTCATGCCTTATCAATCACTAACAAAGGGAATGGAATCACTGTATGAGGGGGGACTCAAAAGTACCTGGAATTTATTTATTAAAATTTGTATTTATTCTTACATGTTTAAACTTCAGTCACCTTCAGAGTACTCTCCATTTGATGCAATACACTGATCGAGACACTTTTTCCGCTGCTCAAAACAGTTTTGAACTTGTCAATTGTGATGCCTTTTAGTGCTTCTGCCGTTTTTTGTTTCACATCTTCCACATCAGCAAAACGTTTCCCTTTGAGGACTTTTTTCATCCAGGGAAACAAACAAAAAAAAGTCGCTTGAGGTGAGAGGTGAATAGGGAGGGTGGAGCATGAGGGTCTTACTGCTTTGGACCCAAAACTGCTAAACACTCAGCATGGTGTGAGCAGGTGTGTTGTCATGGTTGAAGAACCAGTCACCTGTTTGCCACAAAAAAATTAACTGAAGCTGAACGCAGCCTCTCACAGCAATGCTAGCAGGTACACTAGCACCGATGGGGTCCTAGTGGGGGAAACCTGCACTACAAGGAACTGCTCTCCTAAAGATAATTCAATTGTCTTCTGGGGCTCCCCTTGTGCTTAAATGAATCATGCCGCCTCAATTTGAGAGTGAGAGCAAAGACTTTGGTCCTCTGCCTTGTGAGGCCAGGACTGGAGCTTGCTTCTCATGAAACATGTGGCCTCATTGAGCAAAGGAGATTCCTGAATGACACTGAAGCTTTGAAGGAAAGGATAAAGAAGGCAAATGGTTACTGGATAGGCAAGCAACAGAGCCCACTCTGCCCCATTTGAAGTTGAGGAAAACGAGGCTCAGAGAGGTTATGACATGCACCTAGTAATTGCTACAGCTATAATTCAAACCCAGAGTCTTTTTCTGTCATGCTACTGGAGCAGTTGGGTGTGTGGGCACAAACGATGTTTTCCACCAAGCTCCCTTCTCCATTTATTGTCTAGACCATTGTGAAAGGACAGTTTTTGTACATTTAATTCATTTATAGGCATTACCCACCTGCCAATAGCTACAAATCTCTTTCTCTAGCAATATTGTCAGAGGCCACACTTGCCCTAGTTTGGAGATCTGCCCAGAAGAACATCTGTGAATGTGAGCATGAGAGTGAAAAGCCAGAGAAAGGACTAAGGCTCCTTGCCTAGCACATTTTTTTGCTGCAGGATCCTGAGTTTATCCCACACTCTGTCTCTACCATGCTTAGATTCTGGCTGCTCTGTGTTCAGCCTCTCCAGCTTGGGTTATATATTACCTGTCATCCAGGTCCTTGCCCTTCTAGGCCCTGGAAAATATCTGTTATCTCCTTACGGTGATATCTCCAGTATCTCTGTGTTTCTCGACCCTTCCCTGACTCCTTGACACAAACGAGGGTGCTCCTCCTTTCAGATTCCTTTGTCTCTAGAACATTCCTCCCCTCTCACTTATGATATTGTCAGATCAGGTTATCTTATATTATTCTATTTCTTCATTATATTGTGTTTACTGAGGGCCAATCTATAGCTTTTCATCTTGACTCAGTTGTCCCTAATGAGGACCCAAATATCATTAGCATGGTGGCAACTATCTTCCTTACAAGATCTGTACACCTGTATTTTTGTGTGCTTTTTTGTGATATTTTTATAGGCTTTAGTTTATCATTTTTTTAGTTTGAATCTCACTCTGTCACCCAGGTTGGAGTGTAGTGGCACCCTCATGGCCACCCTAACATTGACCTGCTGGGCTCCGGCGATCCTTCTGCCTCAACCTTCCAAGTAACCGGAACGACAGGTGTGCACTACCATGCCCAGATAATTTTTGATGTATTGTAGAGACAAGGTCTTGCCAATTTGCCCAGGCTGGTCTCGAACCTGCAGGCTCAGGCAATCCATTCACCTCAGCTTCCCAAAATGCTGGGATTGCAGGCTGAGTCACCAAGCCCGACCTAGTTTATCACTAATGAAGGAAATTTATTCACGTTTGTTTTGTTTCTGTATTTGGCTGGTTTGTTTATTCGTTTTTAATGCAAATGCACTGAGAAAGTAGAGAGAAGAGAGACAAGGAATTGGAAAAGAGGCACCGCAGCAGAGGTGACTGCTTAAGTATCTAAAGATTCTCCCCCTCTTTCTTATTAACAGAACCTTCATTTTGTTCAGGGCAACCATATGACCAGCTAAAAGCGTACATTTTGAAGTTGCTATCTTGCAGTTAAAAGTAGCTACATGCCACAGTTCTGGCCACTGACATGCAAGTAGAAGTTAGTATATGGGGTTTCCAAATAAGCTTGCATGGTGAAATTTTTGGTGCACCACCCACATCTCCCTTTAGGAGTGAAGAACTTTTCATCTCATCTGTTGGGAACAGCTGCTGGCAGACATCTGTTGGCTGTTAGCACCTACATGGATTGCCTGCTGAAGAAATCACCTTCTTAGGAGGCTGGCCTCTAATGATTTGTCAATATGGGGGATAAATATGTGTCCTTTTTGTCACAATTTTGGTCAACTCCAAAGTGCCATCCAAGCTCCAGAGCTCCCAATGGAATTGACTGGACATTTGAAGGGACTGCATCATGACCCAACTTCTCCCTCTGCCCACTTGTGCTTCCTTCCCCTCCCTTCTCTGGGTGTTGATCCTAAGATCTCTTCCTGGTCAAATTCTTAAATGCCAATCTCCATCTAAGAGTCTAAATTCTGGGGAGCCAACCCATGACAACTACTTAAAGAGGAAGACTCAGCCAATTTATACCTTTGACCATTGAACTT
>NW_007251457.1:7885-8856 GCF_000164805.1 Carlito syrichta | reverse complement strand
AGGCTGAGGCGGAAGGATCGCCGGAGCCCAGCAGGCAAGGCTGCGGTGGCCGGGAGCAGCCACTGCACTCTACTCTGGGTGACACAGTGAGACTCCAACTCAAAAAAAAAAAAAAAAGAAAGAAAGAAAACACATCAAACCACCCCCTAAACCACCATTAACCTTAACTTAAAAGCTCATTAGCAATTATACAGCCATAATGATTTTAGCTGTGTTAGTTTTATTTCATTATGTTTTAGCTCATTTTGCCATAATGATTTTAGTTGTGCTTTAGTTCATTTTGCATGTTAAAATTAGAGTAAAAATTAGTATGTGTATTTTCACAGTAAGTCACTCTCATAGTTCTTTTTTAGATGTTAGCCACTGTCTCTAGTCAAGTTAATAGGCATCATATTCTTGCTATCATTAGATATGATTTATAGTTTTGTTTTGGTAATTTTAAGGCCTGTTAATTAGACAAGTAATGTATAACAAAAATAATCAAAGTAAGCTTTGTAGGTTAAGTGATATATTACACTTAGTTTAAATAAAACTCCTTTTGAACTTAAGACTTATTAACTGAAAGTAGAAAGCTTCAATGACCACAAGATGGCGATACCTGTTCGGTTTTTTTTTTATCTCAGTCAAGGTTATTAATTAAGTTACTGGTTGCACCTGTTGTAGGAATTTTCTTTGTCCTTTCCCTTCCATGAATAATATAAAAACTCACTGTAAACTGACAATAAACGGCGTCTGTCCTGCTTGCAACAGAGTCAGTGCCCAAGTTTTCTTTCATCACCTACTCCGTTTCTCCTTCGGGAAACCCTAGACCCAGCTGGAGTGGGACTCCAGCATGAAACTTGTAGTCTTGGCTGGGTCTCCAAATATGGCAGACAGTCAGGCAGCAGCCCCAAGGATTTTACTTGTCCTTGAAATGACCCACTGGGTCCTTCTGACATTGTGAGTTTGTCAAGGCACCTTTTGAAAGTCTT
>NW_007251457.1:0-7865 GCF_000164805.1 Carlito syrichta | reverse complement strand
GTTTTGGTTATGTTTAGCAAGGTTTTTACTTTGAATCGTTAATCAAGTTTTAATGCCATAGTTTGACATTTTATAATTGCTTTGAAGATTGTTTTAGGTACATAAGCTTAAGTTCTCATAATGATGAAGTAGGTGTTTTAAAGATAATAATAATTGCTTAGGTGGTTATCTCAAGACAAAGATATTTTCCAAAAGGTTGTCAAGCATAAAAGAAACACGTCAAACCACCCCCTAAACCACCATTAACCTAAACTTCAAAGCTCATTAGCAATTATACAGCCATAATGATTTTAGCTGTGTTAGTTTTATTTCATTATGTTTTAGCTCATTTTGCCATAATGATTTTAGTTGTGCTTTAGTTCATTTTGCATGTTAAAATTAGAGTAAAAATTAGTATGTGTATTTTCACAGTGAATCGCTCTCATAGTAATTTTTTAGGTGTTAGCCACTGTCTCTAGTCAAGTTAATAGGCATCATATTCTTGCTATCATTAGATATGATTTATAGTTTCATTTTGGTAATTTTAAGGCCTGTTAATTAGACAAGTAATGTATAACAAGAATAATCAAAGTAAGCTTTGTAGGTTAAGTGATATATTACATTTAGTTTAAATAAAACTCCTTTTGAACTTATCTTAAGACTTATTAACTGAAAGTAGAAAGCTTCAAAGACCACAAGATGGCAATACCTGTTCGGTTTTTTTTTTTTTTTTTAATCTCAGTCAAGATTATTAATTAAGTTACTGGTTGCACCTGTTGTAGGAATTTTCTTTGTCTTTTCCCTTACACGAATAATATAAAAACTCACTGTTAACTGACAATAAACGGCATCTGTCCTGCTTGCAACAGAGTCAGTGTCCAAGATTTCTTTCATCACCTACTCCGTTTCTCCTTTGGGAAACACTAGACCCAGCTGGAGTGGGACTCCCGCATAACTTGTAGTCTTGGCTGGGTCTCCAAATCTCACAGAAAGGCAGGCAGCAGCCCCAGGTATTTTACTTATCCTTGAAATGACCCACTGGGTCCTTCTGACATTGTGAGTTTGTCAGGCACCTTTTTGAAGTCTTTCTGTTGCTCTTCTTGCCATCTCTACTGCAGTTCTCCTGCTTCTTAATTCTTTGGATCAAATAATTGGGCTGGAAAACAGCAATTGTTAGGGGACAGACCCCTGATTCTAGAATAGAGAATGATTAGAGGAGTTATTACACATAAAATGGAATATGAATGTACTGCTATATTCCCTTTTATGCTTTCTAGGAAAAGAAACAGAACACCCAAACAGCTTAACCACTAAGAGATTTATTAGAATAAAGATAAATGAAAATCTAATAAAATGGTGAAAACAGGTTTTCATTGGCTTAAAAGAAGTAATTCTCGGGACTTAGTGCAAACTGGCTCTGAAGACTAAAGCTGTCCAAAAATTGAAAAACCTGACTCAGGCAGCTACTGCCACAGCTGTCCTCTCTGGACTCTGTACATGTAGGCTTCTGTGTTGAGTATACATGGGCAGTCGGGATTTCAATTGGGAATGCTTTTCATACTCTCTGAGTTACTGTACTGGGACTGTCCAGAAAGAGTACGCTTGTTCAGAGCCCAGAATATGCTAAAATGCAGAACAAGCATGTCTTCCCTGGACTGAAGACCGAAACCTCTGAAGGAAGCATCATCTGGATAATTGGACACACACACACACAAAGGGATATTACGCATATGTTTTTGACCAACTTGCTACAACTCAGGACAGATTGCTTGGGAAAGAATGATCAGAGACAGGGAACCTCTGGCACGTCAAATTCCTCCAGTTGCAGCTACAGTGTTTGGAATGGAATGGTTCCCCTTGATCTCTTTGCTATGGGATAGCTGGAACTTTCATTTAACAACCTGGAAATTTCAGTTTGAAATTTTTTTTGGCCTCTTCTTCAAAAATATTCTCAATAAAAAAAATTTTCACTCACCTTACTGGATCATAAATAAATAAATAAATAGAAATTTTGCTTTTGCAATGCCTAGCCTATTTCTCTTTCATTCAGTCTTAGGCTCTGTGTAGCACCTTTTTGTTGCTTTGCTCTTTTTGCAATTTTTTTGTTGCTTTGCTCTTTTTGCAATTTTTTTGTTAATCATTCTACATTCTACATCATCACATATGAATTTAGGCCTCCTACTCAATGTCTCCTTGAAACTCAGACCAAGTCCAAGGAGGAATACCGCTGTCATTTGTGATCCCAAACTTGGAAAGTGGGGCATGCAGTGGTTCTCATTCAATGGTGACCAAGACAGATAAACACATCCACAGGAGATTTAAGCACCAGGATTCTTAAGTTATCATCCTATGGTTTAAATCCTATACTTTCTTGACTTCTCACAGTTAGTTGATTCCCTGTCCTTCATATCACACATTAGTAAAACAGAGTTTAATTACAATGTCCAACCATATCAATGTGTTACATGGATATACTTCCTAAGGCATACTCTTTCCCAAGGGTATCTCAATAAATGTTAACTAAGAGTTTAGTCTAATTGCTCCTTTCTAATACTTTTGGGAAAAAAGATTTTCAACAGTGTTAGCATTGTGGTGCTTGAAAGTTTATACTTTCCTTCCTATGAGCATTTCCTAAATCTCTTACACATTATCCCTTAATTTCTAAAATATTCACTCCACTCTTTCCAGCTACTCTTGTTGCCAAAATTCTCTATGCCAACTTCACTAGAACTTAAGTTGTCACTTTCTCAGAAAATAAATACCAGCATTTTTGTAATATTTTAAAAAAGCAACTGATTGTGTTCACCTGTTGGACCACAGGCTGATATTTCTGTATTTCAGACTCTATTCTAATCCGTCAATCTAGGGTTAACTTAGTGAAATATACATCACATCAACTGAGGAACTGATGATTTGATGTATGTTGTAGACATTTATGTGCCTTTATTTAAATATTTTAATGAATCGGTTTAGCTGTAATAGAGTATATATATGTTTAAAAGATAATTATTAAACTAAAAGATTGTCAGAAAATTCTGTTTGCTTTTTTTTTTTGAGTTAGAATCTCACTCTGTTATCCAGGGTGGAGTACAGTGAGATGCTCATGGCCACCCTAGCATTGACCTGCTGGGCTCAGGTGATCCTTCCACCTCAGCCTTCCAAGTGGCCCAAACTACAGGCATGCACCACAATGCCTGACTTTTTTTTTTTTTATTGTAGAGATGAGGTTTCACCAAGTTGCCCAAGTTGTTCTAAAACCCATGGGCGTCAGGCAGCATCTCTTCTTTTATTTTCTGGTTTTCTAATTAAATATTTTATGTTTTGACATTAGCACAAATAATGTGAAAAATATTTCATGAAGGAAATCTAAACTAATGTTTTAATGGTTGTTAAAAAGAAAAGACAGTATCGCAAGGTAAAAAGTATGGAGTATTATTTTATTTTAGAGTCATAGAGTACATGAGCGTATTTACTACATAAATAAATTACTACAGATGATGTATGGGCTTCTCTCGAGCTCTCTCTCCCCCGAGAATGGACCTTGGCCCCAGTGTGCAGTTGTGTGCCCTCGTTTTTCCTCCATCCCTCCTGTAGCTGTGTCCAGAGTCTGTTCTTCCCACCAGTGCTCATGGAACCAGTGATCAGGGCAAAGTACAAAGTTGAATGTGACATTGCTGTTGTACTTCTTTTTATGGTTTTTAAGCACACTCAAGTAGTCGAGACACAAAGAGGTTTAGTAGAAGGTAAACTTACAATGTGATAGAAAGGTGAAGACACATTTCAGACTAAGCATCAGGGAAGGACTGTCAGAACCACACTGTGTGCTGACTCAGGACAAGTGACAGAAATTAGAAAAAATGGCACAAGGAGGCCCCTTCTATAACGGGTCTCTTTAGAATACACAGTTCCTGAAAAACATTAGAACACTGAGCCACTAATGTGTTTGTGAGAAATGTGTGCATAGACTGTTTCAACAACCTCTATTGTTGGAGAGTAAATATGCATTCATTCTAAATAAAGAATAATCTGACAATGTTCAGTAAAATTAGGTTTATATATAGGACAATTCTGCTCATTGGTACATATCCTAGATAAAACATAACACAGGCCCATAAGGGAATATTGTGTGTGGTGTTGGTGAGCTATGACCACCTGAGTGTCCACTGTAGGATGCAGGGGAAGTAAGTAAAGCAGAGGTTAGTCAGAGGCTAATATGCCAGAGCTGGGAGCAGCAGATGAAATGTGCATGTAAAGATCTTAGAGGCTTGAAGATAAGTGGAAGATACTGAATACAACAAGACATATAGCCTGTTACTTTAAATGCAAATTGAAAATATATGCACACAAACATTAAATTGTATAGTATAAGACTATTTTTATTAGGGTTCTCCAGAGAGACAGAACCACTGAGAAATAGAGAGCTAGAGATAGACATAAATATAGATACAAATAAAGATACATAATAGGGTATTATTGGGGGATCTTATTAGGGGTTAATGTGACTGTGGCTGAGGAATCCCAGAAAAGGCTGTCTACAAGGTGGAGACCTGGGATGATGGTAGTATGGCTCACTCCATGTGTGAAGACCTCAGCACTAGAGAAGTTGACAGTATAACTCTCAATCCAAGGTCAAAGGCCAGAGACCATGAGGGCCGTGATGAGATGAAGTCTTATAGTCCTAAAGATAGAAAGTTTGGAGTTTTGATGTCCAAGGACAAGAGAAGAACAGAATATCCCAATTCCAGAAGAGAGAAGTTGCCTTATTTTAATACAACCCTCTGCTGATTGAATGGTGACTGGTCACATTGAGAACAGACCTTCCCCACTCAGTCTGATGACTCACATGCTAGTCTCCTCTGGGCACATCCTCACAGACACATCCAGAAATAATACTTTACCTGTTCCCGAGGTAATCTCTAGTTACTTCTCAGTCCAGTCAAGGTGACACCTAAAAATAACTATTACACTAATTGATACAAAAAATACACAGTTAAAGCATGACTATTATCAAGTAAAAGGATAACAAGTGCTGTCAAAGATGTGGAGCAAAGAGAACACTTGCACATGGTTGGTGAAAATGTAAACTGATGCAGCCATTATGGAAAACATTATGAAGATTTTTTAAAAAAACTAATAAATGAATCTACCATATGATTGTGCAATCCTATTCCTGGATGTATGTCAATTAGAACTGAAATCAAGATCTTGCAGAGATATTTAAACTCCCATATTAACTGTGCCATTATTATAATAACAAAGATATGTTTAAAAAAATCTAAGAATGTATACAGGATAGAGAACATGAGGTATATGTACACAATGGAATATCAGTCTTTCAAAAGGAATTCCTGTCATTTTCAACAACATAGATGAACCTGAAGGATGTTATGCCAGACTTAGAAAGACAAATATCACACAATCTCTCTAATATGTTAAATCTAGAAAAGTCAAACTAACAAAAACAACAAAAATAGTGGTATGGCGAATACAAGGGGCTGGGGCTGAGGGTAAGAAGGGGATTGTTAGTCATGAGGTACAAACTTACAATTATGAGAAATAAGTTCTGGAAATCAAATGCATAGCACAATGGCTGTAGTTAATAATGATACGCTATATATTTGAAATCTGTTAAGAGCAGTTTTAAGTGTTGTCACCACAAAAAAGGGAGGCTTATTATGTGACATGATGTGTTTACTAATAAGCTTGTTTGTGGTAATAATTTAACAATACATACCAAATCATCAAGTTGTACATTTTAAATATACACAATCACACATAAATAAAGCTGAGAAAATTCTCTTTACATGTAAGTAGATATGTACATACATAATTAAATAAATAATAATACTAGGGAAAAGTCACACCTTTAAAATAAAATGCTCATGAGACAGATGGCAGTGGAAGTAGACTGAGTAGACAAAGGGGAATAATGAAGAACAATATGCACACAATTACATTTAAAAATAAGTATCCAACATAAAAAACAACAACACGCTATTTAAAATGTGACATTAACTCAATCTATTTGCCTTGCAGATATGGAAATCACCGTATTTGAAGGTCCCTTTGGTGAACATAATCCAGACAAAAATAGATAAAACATAATTTTAAATAAGCACAGGACCTTCCTTTCCTCAGTCCAACTAGTGCTCCTTCACTCATTTCTCTGTCTTATGTGTTTGTTTGAGGACCTAGGATTTCTGTCCATCTCCAGTATGAACTAGATTTATGGTCTTGGATGTGGTCCAATGTTACTGAGTAAGCCAAGGTCTCTCAGATAGAGAAGAGAATTAAATATATTAATATAATGTGTATATGTTTGTCTGAAATGGAAAGACTTTGTATTATGAATGGAAACTGTCCAAACTGGGCCCTTCCTGTCGTCAAATCCTTCCACTGCCTGATTCAATTAAAACTCAAGGAATTCCAACATTGCCTTCCAGAATGATACAATTTGGTTCAATTTGCATCATAATCCTGTCAGCATCTGAAGCAATTTGCATGGATAATGAGTGGGAATTCCCACATAATTAGATTTTGGTATGTCACTTCCTATACAAGACAGAGTGCTCTATAAGAAGGCAGTCAGCAATGGACTGGGTCATCTGCCCTTTCCCTAGATGAGGTACTTGGCTTGGCCTGGTCAAGCCTAGGAGGCTGAAGCTATGGAATTTCATCCATCAGCCTTAGAAGAATGGTCTTGGAGGCAGGCATGTCCGGAGCCCTACAGGCCACTGGGCCTGAACCAAGAGCAGGCCTGGGCCTGGGCACTTGATAACTTTGATGGATTCAGCCACCATTCCTGCCAACGCCCTCAGTTCTCTGGGAAAGTGGACTCTGGTGCTTTCAAGCTGCTGAGCTGGGCGTCCACCAGGCACGCAGCTGCTCCTGGAATTGAAAGGGGCCAAAAACGCTGTCCAGACTCAGAAGTCCAGGAACCAATGACTAAAATGATGAAAAAGCTCCAGTCACCTCGACAAGAGGCAGGTGCTGCCATCAGAGAGGTCCGACGGGTTTCACATCAGCCAGGAGATGCCACCACCTGGGCAGGTGGATAGCGAGATACCCAGGGATCCTTTCAGAGCCCAGGCCACCCCCACAAGCTGCTGAAAACCAAGGCTTGCCATATGGAGGAATCTGCAAAGGGGAGGAATGCCAGCTTTGCTTTGGGCCCACAGCATGAACATCTCCAGATGACGTCCCAGATGGAGCCTGAGATACCCCAGTGGGGGCACTCATACTGTCCCTGTGGCTTTTTGTACTGGGACTGTGACCTGCATGCATAAGAGCATCACTGCTATGAAGATTATTCTTTGTTTTGTCAACTGAATTACCCTAAATGATTTTTACGTAGACAAACTCTCCTCACATAATGAGTTATATGTTAAGGAACTCTTGTTTGAGATCTACTCAATTGTGATAGTTCTTGTGTTGAATCTGCACATGATGATTAAAGTGTTTTTTCTATTCTCCATTTGTGAAATTGATTGATTGATTTTAGTTGGGTAAATCAAGATTGGAAGCTGTATAGGTGGCTGTGAAGCAGAGAGGAGGCAGGTACCCACTTCTGAGGTCTTTTTGTTTTGTTTTGTTTTTGGATGTCTCACTCTGTCATCCAGACTGGAGTACAGTGGCATGATCATAACTCTTTTCCAACTTGAACTCCTATCTTGGTCTCACAAAGTGCTGGTATTATAGACATGAGCTGCCATGCCTATACCAAACTCTTTTCAACAACTCATTCTGGCTGAGTGTTCTGGCTCAGACTTGTAATCTCAGCACTTTGGAAGGATGAGATGAGATGATTGCTTGAGAACCCATCTCTATGAAAATTTAAAAACAGTTATGCCTGGTGCAGTGACTCCTATCTAATAATCCTGCCCTTT